>NW_028301552.1:2277500-2495000 GCF_042242905.1 Orbicella faveolata | reverse complement strand
GAACGAGAAAGTTGTGGACGTGGCACCAACATGCACACCACAATTTGCGTAAAAACAACATTTCTTATTACGTCACGCTTATTCCTGAGCAACTCAGGGTTTTTACTGAAAGTTGTCAGCAGTTTCTATTTGAAACGTTCCTGTGCAAAATTCCGGTGTAATTCCTGTGGTAATATTATAAGTGCGGAACAGTAGCCTGTTGTAACCACAAACGATATTATTGTCCGTTAATTAAAATATTGTTTCTTTGATTGGTTGTCAACTGCACGTCATGCGAGACGAAATATTTGCTTTTCAAGGCTGAAACATTGCGTTACAAGGAGTCATTAGCAATTACCAAAATCAGCTTGGAATAAAGGATTAGTATGCAGCAAGGTCCTCGACAAACTGTATGGTAAACGAGTTAGTACCCACAGTCAAAGAAAATCTAAACTGAGCCTGACGGAAAATAAACTTTCACCTTTAACCCTAGACCTATATCCATCCCTCATAACTCTTCATCCTCTTCTCTTTCCAATACGGTGACCGCGTAATAGCGTCGACAAAGCATGCTTCAGCATTGACGGAGGGATACGGGGCTGGCTATCGATGAAAAATATGTTTAACTTTTTCATCGTTAGGAAAGTACGGTTCTTTATTGGAAAACATTCGCGTTCGATTTGCAAAACCGTCTCAAAACGTTTGTCCCGGTGGTGGTGGCAACTCCCAAAAAAGGAAGCGTGTTGGTTTTGGTACCTCTTAAGATGTTCAGCCTCAAAAGGTCCCCAGCGGGACCTTTTGCGGTACGTTTCAGGGTATTGAGCCGAAAAAAAAAATGACAGGAGATGATGTGTTGTTTTAGAATTGGTGCCTCTCAGCTACGGATGAAAAACATTTCAAGCCAAGCCCACAAAACAGGATCCCGATACCTCTTCGGGGTTCGGTTCTTTTCAAAATTTCCGACGAGCACACCCGTCCTTTTTTTATGGGAGTTCCTCCCTGTGACGTTTTCCCGCAGCTTAAGTAGTCCTATTTGCTCATGACAGCCTGCTCTGGGCGTGCGCGCTTTTTTACCTCAGGGCGGAAAAACTTCTCAGGCGGTCATCACATTACGACTGCCCCAAAATTTAAGGCCCAAAAGCTGGTCATATCAATGGGGGCTCCACTAGACTACTACGAGTGGCTCCCCTTTCGCTTAGTCCGTCGTGCGTGTTGCGAAAGAAAGCCGCGAGAAAGCGGGACTACTCGGTAGACTAGGACTCCACTGTATTTCACTTTGTCTCCCCACTCCCAATAAAATAATTAATCAGCTAATCAATCGATCAATCAATCAATCAATCAATCAATCAATCAATCAATCAATCAATCAATCAACCAGTCAACCAACCAACAAACAAACAGAGATGGCGAAGATGTCAATGGAAATGCAGTCGCGATCTTTTCGTCCCCAGTGCTACTCGACCAATAATAAAAGATAGGAGTCGAACCATGAATATCCGACTGGTCGCGTATTCTAAGCCCGGTGGGAGCTGGCTCCAAAATAAAAAGGAGGAGGGCAGAGACCGCGGAGCCGGGGAGGTTGGGCGGGGGGGGGGGGGAGCTTAAGCAAAAAAATTTCAAGCAAAAAATACACAATCACCCCCGTCCTTCTTATAATGGGAGTCTCCCCAGGGATTCTAAGTACTCGGCAACAGTTAACCTGGAGAAATGCACAAGAACTCCCAATATTTTTTTTCGTAGATGTTTATTTGAAAAACGTATACACTAAGATTAAATAAGGGTTATTGAATATTTCTCTTCAAGACAGGCGGTTTTGTCGGGTTCAACGAAGAGCAAGTGACGGAGCTGTAAACTTCTGAGTCACGCAACCTAACTTCAAGATTGTCCGCTAAATGTTCTCAATTTGTTAGTTTATGTATCAGCAACGATATCTTGGTCAAGGTAATACGATTAGTCAGTTAAGATTTCAAGCCATTTGTCATTAGTTGGTTGGGTTTCAGCCGTTTGAATTCTCTTAGTTTGGTCGTGAAATGTCGTCACTATTACTACCCAAAACCCCTGGGAACAGACCTTCACCAAGCAAGGGAGAGTTGCGCGGGGCCTGGACATGTGTGTTATACAATAGACCAATTTCGATATATTAAAACAATAGACCTCAGCACTAGGCTCCGGGGAATATCTGCATAGATTCCCTGGAGCCTCGCGCTGAGGTCTATTGTTTTAGGCTGAATTTTAAAATATCAAAATTGATCTATTAGCGACACTCGCTCTTCAGCTGACCCTAAAAACCACTTCTGTTGTTATACTTTATACAAGGAATATACCAACTGTGGCTAAGTATTACAAATCAAGCTTATTACAACATGCGATAGACGTTAGCAACTTATGGGGAGGTTGAGAAGAAAGCTATTTTTATAAAATTTTCGGTTTGCAAACAAAAGGGCATCATCAAAGGCTATTCAGTCAGCGTAAAAAAGCACCCTGGCCTCATCCTCTAATTGATCAGAGGGTAGGGGAGGCGAGTAGTGTATTGCTACAAACCTCCTCCTATCCGCTGAAAAGAAGTCGTTGTATTTGTGTTGTTCTGGAGCGGAGATTACCTCTGAGGTCTCAACTTTCGCGGTCATACTTACAACCCCACTTGTCAGAATATCCTTGATGTACCCGTGGAAAGCTGTGATATTTCTTAAATGGAGTTTGCAATCTCATAAAAACGCATGGCAACAGTAACAATACTTTGGTAAACAAAAACGTGTTTTAAAGCTGATGTAAAGGGAGTTTAACTAAAATTCTGAAGTGCTTTGCTTCCCAGAGATCGATAAAAGAGAGAAAAAAGGTTTTACTCGAACCTGACGCAAAGCACTTTCCCAGTCAGTGGTTCGGATGTTTTTTGCTCTGTATATTATCGATCTAGTGGTTTATATGTAGCAAGTAATACGAAAGAAGTATAATGCAGCTCTTCTTGCCGTAACAGGTTTTGGTGCTCAAAACAGTTTAGTGGCAGTTTTAAAGTGGCGCGCCTCCTTAGACTTGGCATGGGCAGACTGTTTCGTTATGCAAAAGGGACTGCAGAAGGATGATCTGAAATAATCCTTCGGGCAATTTTAATTATTACAGTCTGGCAGAAGATCTTCGCAGGTTTTACAACAAGCTTTCTGGTAATAAGGGATGCAACAGTAGTTAACTTGTCGAACAACTTGGCAATGAGCAATGTATGGATTGTCTTCGCATTTAAACGGAGGTTCAGTAGGCTCTACAAAACACAGAAAAAGAAAACAAGAAATCAAGCTATTATCATTAAACTTATTATTGTCAATTTATATACATTATAGGATTTCTATTGCGATTTTTTGGAGAGAAGGTTTCGACATAACGTCATGGCAGCTTCTCCCGGCGGGGGGACCCACAAATAAAAAGGACGGGGGTCCGCGTCGTACCTTTTAGGGGTTAAAAAAGCGCTATCGGTCCCCCCTAAGGAGCTTTTGCGGTATCTTTTAGGGTATTGAGTCGAAAAACTTGGACAGGAGATAATGTGTTGTTTTAAAATTGGTATTAGGGTGAAAGAAATTTCAAGTCACGCCCACAAACCAGCATCTTGGTACCTCTTTGGAGTTCTTTGCAAATTTTCTGACGAGCACCCCCCGTCGTTTTTATATTGGGGTCCCTCCCCCAGTGGACAGCGATGTTGGTATTCTCAAACAAGCCAATTTCGAGTCAGTGTAGGAGAATATAATGCAGCACTTGGGAACTGGAAAGAACGTTTAGGAAATTCGTTTAAAGGATGTTTGTTATATGAAGGTTTTTTTGCCATGCACCCCAACATTCAATTTCGACCCTTAACTATGCACAGTAACATGTTCAATAAAGCGATTTTTCTAAGAAAGGGTTTTCCGTTGTTTTTAGACACCTCAAAAACACAGAGCGTCACAGAATCCACCGTCGAACACGGTTTCTCATGTAAAACGCGAACTGGTTTATGCGAATAGCTAGCTTACTGAACGGCTTGTTTCCAAGTTTCCAAACCGAAAAGGTCATTTGGCGTTTCTTCTATAACCATTCGTTTCTGAGGAAATGGAATTCATGGGACAGGAACCCAGAATGAACATTCTTGACGATTTCGCTCAAACGCACATGTGTGTGGATCTCAAAGGAACGAGAAAAGAGCAAAAAAATTGATAAATACGTTTACAAAATACAATAATAGTAATAAAAAAATTGCTGTAACGTTACCTTTTTTATCGATGACGTTCAAATACATTTTGTCGCTGGCCGAGCCATAGTTGTGACGGGCTTGGCATTGATAGTAACCACTGTCAGAGGGCTGTACTTGTGTAATAATGGCACTAGTCCTTGATACTCTCATTCTGTCTTGACTTCTGATAAAGCTATCGTCTTTGTACCACTCTACAATTGGTCTTGGTGTACCACGTGATGAGCAGGTGATCTCAACATCGTCACCAGGACTCACGGTCGCATTATTTGGTGACACGGAGACTGACACTGGGACTATTACAGCCAAACGCGCTTCCTTTGTTTCCATTGGTCCAACAAAGTTCGTTGCAATGCACGTGTACACATCATTGTCTTCCTCGGTGATATTTGCTACCCTGAGGTCGCCGTTGGGAAGCATCTGTATTCTGTCCAGTTCCAGACTGCTCACGGGTATGGAGCCTTTACGCCAGCTGATGACGGGAGTTGGGAGGCCCGTTGCTCGGCAACGGAACAACACTTCCGTGCCAACATACGCCACTGAATGCATGAAACATTTTCACATTAGAAAAAATGTGCCACAGTTCAATTATGTGAAATGAAGCTTATCGTTTTAAGTTCAGTCAGAGCAGTTTACCATTGAGTGTCTTGGAACCAGAACCAATGTGATCACTCTGCACAATCCCAGTTATACAGAGAACGAGTGAAAAACCAAAACTCGAAGCAGATACATGTAGCCGAAAAACATGCGCGAGCGAGTCACAATTGGTTTTGGTTTTGACAGATTGGCGTGAGTTTCTTTAAGCCAATCATTTAGCGCAGAAATGCAAAACCAAAGTAAATGTAAATCATTTTAGACTCTCAAGTGAAAACCTCTTTATTTGTTGTAACCTGAGGGAAAGAGAAGCATTTTTTTCTCTCTCGCTCAATTCACTGCCCGATAAAAGACATCTGAAATTCCATCCGAAAAATTATTTAGTTTATTAAGGGATGTCTATAATTATGGCTATAAAATCTTATTTTTCCCTCGAGTGGGAAAAGAATCGAGGGCACAATCAGACAACATGTCTTAATAGAATTATCCTTAACTACTTTCCACATCATTATCCACCCTGCGTGGGTCTTCAAGAACAAATCTAATCAGTAAACGAAAACGTAATGAAGAAGGCTATTTTTTCTCTGTAAAATGCTAATGAGAGATGAGCATCGACGCCAACTAAATTCACTTCACTAACTTGTAACATATCTATTTTCTAAGGTGCTCAGTCAATAACACACTAGAGGGGCCGCACATTTTAACCCCTTGAACTAACTTGCCTTTTGTTTGGCTAAACAATGCTGGAAAAGCAACAAAAAGCTGCAAATTTAATAGGATACAATTCTCTATTCAGTACCTTAAATAATATCAGTGAGCCTACTTACTTATATCCTTTGGAGGCTGCATAATCCGGGCTGGTTGATATCCTCGTGTTGTTGTTAGGGGTTTGGTCGTGGTAGTGGGGACTGGTGTAGTAGTGGCGGGTGAGGTTGTAGTGGGGGGTGAGGTAGTACTAGATAGTCGAGCGGTAGTGGTTGGCTTGGTAGTAGTTGTAGGGGCTGGGGTAGTCGTTGGCGGTGGGGTAGTACTGTGGTGTTGGGTAGTAGTGGTAGGAGCTTCTGTTGTAGAAGAGCTTGGAGTAGATGGCGCATCTGTAGTTGTACTCTCTGTAGTGCTAGAAGCAACAGTTGTCGTTGTTGTCGTGGTCGTCGGTATTGTTGTTGTCATCGTGGTCCTTCTTGGTGTTGTTACAACGGGACCTGCAATTGAAATGAAATTATCATGGATAATGTTGGTGCGGCATGCAGCCGTACTTTTAACCACGTGCATTGGAAAAAATGTTGAAGCCGGGCATAAACAAGACTGAAACAAGTTCTGGAAAGATTACTCTTTTGAGTCGGTAGCGAATCCCTAAGCAAAATCTGAACTGTTTTTACGAGAAAAGTTTTCCCTGATAGAAGAGTCGCCCTCCATGACAAGTCAAACAGGTTAAAGTACTTTTCTTACCTTCGTTATAAATGGTAAGAAGTTGTTTACAGAATTGCAACGTTCTTTGGGGGAAGGGGTGAGGTTACCTTGGGTGGAGGGTCATCCGCTTTGAAGGAGGCTTGGTCTATTTTGTAAGGAATTCGTTGAGCTAAGTCCAAACTGTCAAGACCCCGGGTGGATACTTCTCGTGTGCAACCTTCGCGCTTGGTTGATAGAACATTATTATACGACTAAGTTAGTTCAGAGGGCCAATAACTTAACTCAACCAATCAGTTTGCTTCGTTACGTACAGGTGCAATATTCTCTAAGTATTGGACCGGGCACTGTCCCGAACGATCCCTCGCGGTCACTCTTGAAAATTTTCTGTAGTTTTATTGCTTACGTTTCTGAAAGAACTTGTTTTCTCATAAAAGACTCCATTTCTTTTTCTTCCAACTCTCTTTCCGTTCTGTTTATATTAACATAAGACGTGATCGACTCCCAATCAGAATTTCACGATGTTTTTCGCGATGTTTTTCCAGTCCGTAATAGTAGCATTTTTTTCTAAACATTTTCAGTGGTGTAATAAATCTTTTATTAACCACGTACGCTAGCCGGGGAACGTCCAGGTCCTACACGGGGAGTATCAGCCCTCAGTCTTTTTTGTACGGACGTTGGTGTATTCGGGCTGTACTGTCAAGACCTCGGCCAAATACTTCCCGTCAACAACTTTCGCGCTTGGTTACATGTAATAGTACATTATTTAACTTAAAGATATTATATTTACAAACAAGCACTTACACTCTTCCTCGAAACACACTTCTTCCGAGGCAGGTTTGTCTTCTGTCTTACACCATTTTCCTTCGGTGTCTTCCTGTGAGTCAGCAAAACACTTCACACTTCTCCGCCTCAATCCTTGGCCGCAAGTCTTGGAACACTATTGCAACAACACCAAACAAGAAGTATCAGTATGCTGTGTGAGTCACATGTTTTCATGACCTTACTATGGTAGATCATATACCGCGTGGCTCAAAATTTTCTTTGCGACCGAAACTAGAAAAAATATATAAATACATTTCAGCAGACTACAGGTGCTAAAAATAACATGAGCGAGCATTATGCTATGGAATAACAAGTTTTTCAACTGCAATGATTGCACGGGTTTATTACTGCTGTATATCATTGTATGGGAATCAAAACTGTTGTATTTCCAGTTGTACGCGACTAAATGATAACCGCAGGAATTAATCACTGCAAGAAAAAATCTCACCAAACGCAGAAATGTACTCTACAAAACGCAAAAAGCCGCCGAATCACTCAATTATAAAACCCCCGCAAAAGTTTAGTCAACTTTAGTGCCGCACGGTCACGCAGTTACACGGTCACAAGGTCATGGTCACACGGTCACACGGTCACACGATCACATGGTCACACGGTCTTACGGTCACATGGTCTCACGGCGGTCACACGGTCACACGGTCACACGGTCATGCACATGGTCACACGGTAAAATTAAAGTTATTAAGTAAACAGCAAAAATAAAGAGCTTGACTCACTTCCTCCCAGGGGTATATATACCATCCAGCCTGGCAGGGTCTCACAGAACACTTTTGCACTCCACTCATCTCCTTGTCTTTGTTGCACTGATCATTGGATAAGATTCTCAGGATTTTGGCTCCCTCTTTTTTAGCACACATCACATTTCTCATCTGCATGCCCGCACCACAGGAAGCCGTGCACTGAAAAAAAAAAAGAAGAAATTAGTCACTGCACGACGCAAGGTGGCCATTAACAAGTAGCTGTACTTGAAAGAGCAAGGGATTAATATGAATTAAAGAACTAAATGTTTCGGCGCAAAGTGTACTGGTTGTTCACCATGTGGTAGCTTTAAACCAAGTTATTCAATAATGTTTGACACAAATCATAGCAAAGGAATGGATTGGAATATTGTTTACTTGGTTCGTTCTCTTCTAGAACGGAAAACGTAAATTACAAACAAAAAGATAAAATAAACATGCAAACCTAAACTGCACGCACGTGCGAAGCTCTTAACAAACTATTATTGACTTCCGAAACCGCAAGTAAAGTTGGCGATGATTCTCGTGAAATGTAAGGATAAAGCTCGGCACGATTGCCTTTATTAGAGTATTTGTAAGTATAAGTTGGTGCAAATCTACTAGTGTTCTATCACGAATGCCGTTCTCTGATTGGCTGCACTACTCACTGTCTATTTAACAAATAGATTTCATGTTGCCGTGCGTCTGTTCAGTAATAGATCACAGATGACGTCAAAATGTGGTAAGAACAAAAAAGTGGCACACGAGGCGATAGCCGAGTGTGTCACTGATGTTCTTACCACATTTTGACGTCTTCTGTGATCTATTACTGAACAGACGCACGGCAACATGGAATCTATTTGTTTTATATAATAACGAAACAAACTACTACAGATAAAGCTTTTTTTTATTTCAAAATCTTTCAACATAACTCGAAAGCCGGCCTTTGCCCACTTAAGTGAACACGAAAAAAGCCATTTGACGTAATCTATTGTCTATACAAAATGAAGCAATCTCATTGGTTGCTATGCGCAGCAAAGAATTGTGATTGGTCCAGGAAAATCACGCCACTGTCAAACTTGACTTGAGCGTCGCTTCTCGTGGAATGAAAACTTACAGCAAAAGCAGAATTGAACTGCGAAATCTACAAATCTTAAAGAAAATGCTGAAAAGTCAAGTCGATTTTTGTCATCAGAGCGGCCCTGTGAGCCGAAAAGCTTGGACGTCGCCTTGAATATGGCAGGAGTTGAAAAAAAACGCTCGGAAAACTTGCGGTTGTGGTTAACCTGAAGGCCATTCGATTCGAGTTTTGAATGAAAGGAGCGTTAGTGATGGTGGAAATTTGTGTCCTCTGTGGTTGGTGATTCTCAAATCAGTTTGACATAATGTCGGAGACACCTTTTAGCTGCGATACAGTTGGCCGTGAGCTGTAGTGAGCTATACTTTGCTCGCTGCTGTGCCCTGAAATGGACTGGAACATTCGCATCGGAAAGCAAGGTTATGTGTTTATTTTAACTGATTTTAAGAAGTGGTTTTGATGTTCTATTCCAGACGATCACTGTGTCACCAATTATTTTAGGACTGAGAAAAGTTCAATGTTTTCAATAGATTAATCTCATAAACATTTTGTTTATTGGGTTTGTTAAATTCGAGGTAAAGCAATGGTTCTCGACTTACCAAGACTAATTTTTAATTTGTGTTTGGTTTATTCTCGCTCGACTGCCGGCTGAGACTGCTCGAGTATTTTTTCTGAGTCATTTTCTAAAACAGAAACGGCTTTATCTTTCTTCTTTCTGCTAGACTATGCTTCTGGTAGCTGTTCAATGCCTGGACAAGACTTTCTTGTACCTTATCTTTTGCCCAGTCATGTAAAATATTATCTAAATTCTCAAAACTTTCCGCCATTTCAAAACACGGGGGGAAAAAAACTTTGAAATGATGACGTCAATCGTGCATCTGTCCTCTAATAGATCATAGGCGAGAACCAATCAAAATGCGAGAATAATTTGGGTTATTATATAATCTGTTGTAGATAACGAGCAGCCTGGCAGTGTGCAGTTGTAAGGCAACGTAACTTTGAGGATCAAAATCAACACGGCCAGTCAGAGAGTCACCATTGACCTAAGAACACAGTGTGTGAAAGGTAGTTTTTCTTGCATACTCAAGTGTCCACTGTTTTTCGTTCTCTAACCTTACTCCACTGTGACGCGTGCCACATGGCTGGGCAAACTTCTTCACTGAAACACTCCTTCTTGCTGATTGGTCGAGACGAATTATCGCACAGTTCATCCGGATACTTCTGCTCCTTGTTGGAGATGCCCACGCAGTAAACCATCCTCGTACTCATTCCCTTGCCACATTTTGGATAACACTAATAAGTCAACAAACAAACAAACAAACAAATCAGCAGTTTTTCGTCGAAAAATTGTTATAGAGCGAGCAATTATTGCTAACGGCACGGTTTACATTTTACCTCATTAACATACGACATGCGCAGAGTAGGAGAACTTGTAAAACTTAGTAATTGGTGGACGTTTTGGCTCTTTGGGTGTAGTATTCAAAGGGAAATTAGCTTTCAAAAACTGCAAAATTTCTGATTGGCAAAAGCGCTAATGCGCTCATACATGTTGAGATTTTAAACCCACGTCGCAAAAAATCTATTCAGTAATCGGCTACTGATATTTTTTTTTTACCTTGATCAGAAGCTGAATAGCTTATTCTAATGACGCAAATATTGTAAACAAGTTTCTCGCAAGCCGTTTAACTTGGCTAGCGTCTAAACATTTCTCTTAGCGATCACAAAAGCCTGCCTGTTCTTCATTTTCCCATTTGATTAGCCTTTAATTTATTTTTAGAGAATAAAAGGGAAAGTTTACAAAAAGATCCCAGGTTCCTCTTAAGCGACTCATAAGCAAGGTAAATCCTGAAATCCTACCTCGCTCCAGTTCGACGCCAACCATGTGACAGTACAAGGGCCTGGATTACATTTCTCCGTCTCCTTAGGTTTCAAAGCAGGGTTACAGCTCTCTAACGGCAAAACCAGTTTTGTTTCCAGCGTCTTGCACGTGACGTCACGACTTCTCGTTCCCAAGCCACACGACACAGAACACTGTAAGGGTACCGCAAAATAATTAATGATAATAACAGTGGTATGGCTCGTGACGCGAAACATCAATCTATTTCATATATGACGTGTGTTTACCTCACTTTATCACGGGGGAGGGGGCGGGACTTCCTATGATGGCCTATACGGGGAGACTCTGCCCAAAAGGGCTACCTCTCCACGCACCTTATGGTTGTATCATTTAAAAAAATCGTATCTAAAAAAAATAATTTATCAGGTACTATATGAAAATGGGGCTTCATCGCAAATGTAAAATTTAACAAAGTCAAGTTTCTACAGTATAAACTTGAAGTAGACAAACGTACATTAATCTTCGTTACAAGTTTGTAAAGCTGACGTTTCGAGGTTCTTCGCCAGACAAAACCTACGCCACTTATTCTATTCTAGAGGAATTGAAAGTCGTTCTCGTCAGTTCACATTGAAAACAAGATGATCCCCTTTTACCTTTTACGCGACTGGGTCTGAATCAGTAATGTAAGTTGTCAATTAGGTACAACACAACATAAATTCCCTAACATTTGTGCCTTGGCCGGAAAAAATTGCTTGAGGCTAATTGTCTCATACGACAGATGCTCACAACGGTTTGGCAACTTCTGGCGAATGGGACGCAATCTTTAGAAGCCTTAAAGTCGCAACGTATCCTTGATACTAAACGATTGTCTGTAAGAATAGTATTTTTTGGGTTCAATTTCAGACTTCCATTGAGCAGTTGAGCAGGACGAGCTGAGGTACAATCAGGGACGGATCCAGGATTTTTCAAGGGTTTGAGTGACTGGTAGTTTAGTGTTGCAGAGTCAATAGGGCTTGTTCCCCAATGGTACAATTAAGAACTGGAACCTAACCGAAAACTGTTACACCAGAAATTATAGCAATCCCACAGCTATTTATCTAGACAACGTTACTTGAAATTACAGTTATGTTTATTTGAAATATTTGTTTCTTTCAGTTTAAGTGGCATACCTGAGAACTAGCTAGTTGTAGCTACGCGCATCGACCACTTTTAACATTCAACATTTAACATTTTTTAACATTTAGCAACAATGTGGTATCTGTCCAAAGTGATTGCCTTTATCAGTGCTGTCATAATATTTACCATCGTTTTTATTATTTTATCTTTATATTGGGTCGAGGGGGCGGGGGATCGCTAGCCACACAATCCACCCCCTCCCTCCCAAATCCGCCTCTCGTACGCGAGTGAAATATCTGCTTCTCATTTCCTTACCTCTGACCATTGACCAACTGACCATCCAGGACAGCTCTTTTCCATCTGGCAGTCGCGCATAAAAATCGGTTTGAGACCTGGGCATCGCTCATCCGGGATCATGATGGTTTCTCCGCCTTCAACGGTGTGCTGACAGTGAACCCGTCTGACCTGTTTGCCGCGACCGCATGTGACAGAGCAAGGACTCCAGACACTCACAAACCAGCTGAAAAGGGACCAGATTTCTTAAATCACGCATGAGAAAATTGCTTTGTAATAAATCCGCGAAATTAAGTTGCAGAATACTTTTCTCTAAAAGTACAGAGGAATGCCAAATTCTTCTTTCCCCCACTTCACCCATTCCCCCGTGTCCCTATTTCCCCGCCTCTCGGTCCCCCTCCCCCCTCCCTTACCCCGGTCCTCTGACCCTACCCTGTCCTCTTCTCTAGGTGAACAAGGTATACTTCACCGCCCAAATTTCCTTTCCTCCCATCCAGTCCTATTCTGTAGACATAAACTAACCTGGCCGGACAAGGCTGGGAATTACAGCTTTGTTTATTGGATGGTTTCTCGTCATCATTACAGTTTGAGTCGGAAACGTCTTCTCCATTGTCGTCACGAACGCAGAACACACGTCTTTTTTGCTCCCCTGGAAAATAAGTATGTAGACAAATTAAATGACAACAATCAGTGAAAGACGATAACTGTTTGTACCTGTAGATTCCTAGTAATGAGAATTGAAATTTTAAGACTGAGGCACTCGGGTCTAAAAGGCCATTCCGAATATTTTGGTCTCAGCTTCTCACAAATAATCATTTCCACTAAGCGTGCGTTTATAGTACAGGTTTGCTTATAAATTGGGGCAGCTCTTAGCTGAAGAAAGGTATACTGGGGGCAGTAATTAAGTAAAACTTTATTTTAACATAGTGGCCCTTTCGGCTCAAAGACTGGTAACCATAGGGGCCCTTCCAACTACAGTGGAACCTCGTTAATACGGTCATAAACGGGCCATGAAAATGATAAACAGGGTCTAGATTAAGGTGACGTCTTCGGACGATATATCACAAGTGCACTTGTAAACAAGTGTTCTTTATTAGGCATTTGGAAGGCATATAAGCTGATATATTTTTTAAAAAGCTGAATCTTCAAACAGTACATACAATATTAACACTGGATTTGAGCTGGGACTACAATGCTACAATCGCGGCCAATGTTCAGACTGGAGGAGTGGATCTGAGGCCGAGTGTCTGATCCAGCGCGCGCACTGACCATTCATTCACCCGTTCTCCCCCCGCCCATTAGCATTTCCCAGCATGCATTGTAACAGATTCATACCTCCAGCGCACGATGCGCTGCACTTTTCAAACTCGTCAGTCCGCCAGGAAAACTGAGTGCGTCCAGGAAGTGTCGTCACTGATGTTGGTACCGAATACTCGTACGAAATACCAGGATTCTTCTCATCTCCCAGCAAAAGAACCTGTCAAAAAAATTCACATGACCCTCTCCCTTAAGCATTTTCGCCTAAATTCTCCGACAAGGGACCTATTCGTGTACGATGATGTAGATCCACTGATATAATGAACGAGATATGAACTAGATCGAAACATATGAAGCTGCTGCGCACAAGGCCCTCGCATCAAATTAAAGAACGAATGAATCTTTTGTTTCGTAGCAGGCATTTTTAATTTCAAATAGGCGGTCACCTCATGTGAGATTTGGGGCCGGAAAATTACGGGATCTGGGAAGGCCCCTTAACAACAACAGATTTATTATACCCACCAGAAACGTTTTAAGATAAGTCACAAGCAGATATCAGTTATAATAATAACTAAAAAACTACATATTTAAATTAAGTCTACTGAAAGGAACATTTTCTTTTACTGTTGATGATATTCTCCGTAATTAGGTTTATCCTAAAATATTGTTGTGTACATAATATTGTTATTATCTAGGTTTATTGTTGATTATTGCTAGCTAAATGTTAGTACTGTGGTTTGCCGTGGGGGGGAGGGGGTACAATATGGCCAACAAATACCAACATACACACGGACTAACCATACCGGTCAACATACACACAAACATAACATCAACAATGAAAAAGCTATCTTCAAAAATCTAGAACGTTTATGCTTATAATTTGGGACGGAACGTGCTTCGCGTGTACCTCAACGTGCACAGGAACAGCTGTAGGCCCCAAAGAAAATATTCTCTCTTGTCCAAACCCGGTTCGCTCGTAAGTAAACACGGTGCCAGCTATTTTGTGCTTCGCGGGGTTTGTAATGACGTAGTCACCGTTTAAGAAGTAATTTCTGAATGAGTCAGAAAGAGCTGAATAATAAAAACAAAATTAAAGAATTAAAAGATATACAAACAAAATAACATTAGGACGTCTGTCTTCCTTCCAGACACTGAGCATTTCAAGAGCCTGACGTATAAGGATACTAAATCAGCTGTTCATCACAGACCACAGTCACTCAGTTTGTCCGCTACATAATATATCACGAGAATTTTGTTTTGTTTTATTTTTAAATCATTGCTCTTCAAAACGATTTGAAATTTCTCAATTTCCTTCGTCTTTAAAATACTTTCAACAATGTAATCGCGTCATTTAGTCTAAACAAGAAATGGAGATTTTCTTTCAAGTAGTTGATTTCATATACTTACTGGTCGATTCGAACTATGAAAAATGTCGATTCGAACTATGAAAAAGTGTTACTTTCCTTTTAAATGCCACTCAAGTCTACGTCAGCCTGTTTTGAAATTTAGTTTTTAACAAGATATCTACTCTTCAGGCAATGTGTTTTACTTCATCTAAAATAAATCGAGTACGTCGTACCCAGGAAATGTGGCGAGGGCGCTGTTTCTTGGATGTTGATATTCGTCGCACTGGCAGGAATCACCACAATTTCTTTGTATCCTGAAACGAAAAGAAAAAAAAAAGATCAATATACGAACCACACAGCAGATTTCACTTGAGCGTCGTAAAACCAAAACCAGAGTAATCACTCTGGCCAATCACAAAGGACACAGACAATAGATTGAACCAATCAAAACTTAAAACAAAGACGGGTGGCTAATACGAAGCGCGGGAAAACGGAAAGTGGCGCGAATTTTTTAAACCAATCGCTTTGCGTACTAAAACAAAACAAACTAAATGCGAATTACTTTCCGGCGATGCTCAAGTAAAAGCCTGGTTAGCCTTCGTTTAAACAGATACACTACAGGTAAAAATAACAAGAGGTCAAGTCTGTCCCGGTCATAAAGATGAGAGAAGTCAGGTGTCTCGAGAGAGCTTATCAACTCCAATTTCTGCAGCTAGAAGCCGGTAATTAACTCGGGCGGAGGCTACTCTCCAGCGCAAGTTGGACCAACAGTATCCCGGTAGTTTAAACTGGCCGTTCGCCTGTTTCCATTCTACACATGGGTAGAAAGAGGTACAGGAAATTCCTTGGACAAAAACACAACATAATGACTTAATTCGAAGGCGGCGTGCTTGATCCAAAGCTCAAGATACACCTCACTAGGTCAAGGCGTGGCAACTTAACAAAAAGTAGAAATCTTAGATTTTTTGCTAGACTTGCATGGCTTGAGGTTGAAATTTTGTAGAAGCGAACTCACCATCGCCTTCCTCCGTATTGACTCCGCTATGGGTTCTGCAGGTATCTCCATTACCATTGCAAACTCGACACTTATCCTCTTTTGCATTGGAATTCAAAATAAGATCGCAACCGAGTTTCTACAAAAGAAAAGCATACTCAAATTAATCCTTGATTTGGATTTTAGAGGGCGCTGTATTTGTACGCCGAACACGCGTGTATTGGAAGCTCGTTCCGCGCATTTGATACCTCGTTAACACGACCACTTTACTTTTGAAAATATTTGTTTTTGGATGGATGAAAAGTTCAATCGACCGCGCTTAAAGGTCCTTAAAATGACCTGGAATCAACTGCATAAGGGATGCTTACATCACAACTGCCTTCATGTGAGCATTTCATTAATTGCATATTTACACTGTAGTTCGATTGGATGATAAGCAAGAAACTGCTTCTAAGATGATTCTGGAAAGGTGCCATTTGATTTGGCCCATAACTTTTCAGCACTTGATGGTCGCAGAAATAGGCCATTTCCCAGTTGCCTTTTGCCTCTGTGTCAAAACCAGTCTTCGTGAGAAACCATTCAAATGAAAATGTGTTCCCCTTTCATGTTCATTTTCATGCAAGTCAAACTCCATTTTCAAATGAAAGGTTTTGCACGCGGACCCGTTTTGAAACGGAGGCAATAGGTAACTTGTAAATGGCCTATTACGCTCCAGTGCATCAAGTCCCAACTAAATTCTGTCACTCATACCTCGCATCTTCCATCCACACAAATGTCATACGAGTCCAAAGTGCATGTTGTTCCGTCCACCACTTTATCTGCCCAGCGCTTTAACAGGTTAACACCTTTAGGCCTGCAGTTCAGAACGCATTTCTCATGTACTAGAATGAAAGCAATGAAAACTTGATTAGTTTTTTAAATTACAAGAACTGGAGAAGAATGGAATTTTAGAGGAGGTAATTGTTTTTGAGATATATTATTTAAGAGATAGAAAACATGTTCCGTGTTTAGCATAAATCTACTGGCGTTCTATCACAAATGCCGTTCTCTGATTGGCTGCGCTACTCACTGTCTATTCTGTTGTAGGTAGTGAGTATAGCTTAGCAGTGTGTGATTGTTAACAAAATATGGGTCGCTTCTTTGCGTTTTCGAAGTGTTTGTGAAGAAGATTTGGATAAAGTTTTGAACGACTGGTATATTTATACTAAAAAAATTACTCGCTCTCGATTTCTATGCGTGATAGGAATCTCGAGCTCATAATCTAATTGAGAAATGGAAGCACGATGTTTAACCAATCAACGCGCGTATATTCTTTGCGATACTCTCAAACACAATGTATCGACAAAGAGATACAACACTCAATCAAATTTCTATCATACCTGGTATATACGGGACCCAACTGTATCGACGTCCATTTTGAAGTGTTCGGTTGTTGTAAGCTTCGCACTGTTCAAGGCGGAAATCCCTGGAACCTTCTGGACAATCCTAAAATAAAAACAAAAACAAAAACGAAAACGAAAAGAACTGAAATCACATCAAAATCACATCAAAATGCGAACGCATAGCGCAAAAATATGATTTATACTCACCTGAATGTTACATGTCCTGTAGAAACGCTTACTTCCTTTGCAATATTCTTCTGGTCTAAATCGTTCAAAATCAAATAAAAGAAAAAAAAAGCATTCAGATTGCATAATAATAAATAACACCATGTACATAAACCTCAATGTTATGGAAAACACCAAGTTTTGATGGTCTATATTTAATCATGGAAAGGTCGGTAAGAAAACATAGGGAAAGATATATTCATTCGAGACATTTGAGCATGGTGTGGAGAAATCAAAGAAGAAAAGTCTTCACCTGAAGCCCATATTTATTTATTTACCTTCACCTAAATAAAATACTTCATATATACATCGAAATTTATTACGCAGGGAGACCACTACAGCCTAGCCAAATACAGTAGATCCTTCGTTAATAAGAATTAAAACTAAAGCTACTCATATGTAAACAATAACATCTGGATGTATAGCACATCTACACGCGTATGATGTAAAGCTGTGCTATCATGAAGAATCGCTCCGAAAAATCAAAAGCCAAAAGACTTATTTTCAATGACGGAAACATGGAAAAAAATGATTCAGTTTTGCTATCAATCACTACATTGGGGAAATGAGGCTAGAACGGGGCTGTTTTAACAAGCCTCGTGTATAGGGTTGTTACGTCAAATATTGAAAAAGTCTAGCAGACCATTTCAAAGTTCGTCGTTGCGTCTTGAAAAACTGAAGACGTTTAAAAGTTTACAGTTTGCTTTCCTAATCGATTTCACTTTCGTGTTCTAAGATTATTTCGTGTACGATGGAAGCTATTCAGCTATTTAAAACCCAAATAAAAGTCTCACTACTGTTCTTATCTCCTTGATTGGCCAGAACACGTAAGCATGCATACTGTCACTTGTTACCCGAGGAATGGTATTCTTACTTTTCCTTCTCCAGGCACTCTCGTTCCAGATAGGACACCCCGACACCACACGTTCGGGAGCATGGTTTCCACTGGCTCCAAGGCCCCCATTTGGACGATGATTTATCGTTGTCTTGAGCCTGAAGTGAGCGGGAAGAAACGGTCAGTTGCACAGGCAAAAAATAAACGATAAAACACTAATTAGAGACGGCTAGGACAAGGTTTCTGGTTGTTTTAATACTCAAGATCGCATGTAGGATCGATCGAAATTCCTCACAATGTTTATTTTTCTTTTAATCAAGACTCTCTCCCTCGGGGGGAACTCGCATATAAAAATCACGGGGACACTCGTCGTGCCTTCTAGGGCTTAAAAAATTATTAAAGCGGTTTTCTTACCGCTTAGTGCGTCCAGCTTCAAAGGGTCCACAGTGGGATCGTTTTACGGTAGTGAACTGAACAAATATCACAGGAGATAATGTGTTGTGTGTTAGAATTGGTAACCCTTAAGGGTGAAAAAATATCAAGCCACACCCACAAAACAGGATCTTGGTGCCTCTTAGGGGTTCTTTACAAAATTTCCGACGAGCACCCCCCTCTTTTTTATATGGGAGTTTCCCCGGAATCTGGCTTTGGTTATCTAATCTGAAATATATTGTTATTAAACAACGCGCGAGCACACGTTCAGTGTTTTTATACTGCTTCGTGTCATTGACGTCATATTATATGTGTTGTTTGCAGCAAGCCTGTCGTGACAAAAATGCCGCGGGCCAAAATAGTCCATCCATCAGTGCGAGGACATATTTAGTCTTCCTGCGACAATGAATGTCGTTAATTCACGACAAAGTAGCATTTACATTTTCACGGCTTAAACAGCCGAGCGGTAGACATATCATGTTATTCTGAGTCGGAAAATTCAGTGATAAAATCCTCTTGCTATAATTAAGAGACCCGGAAAGACAAATAGCTAAAAAGCCATTAGCAGCAAAAGAGTTCTCGGTACTTTGAAGTGGACCGTGCGAAAAACATTGAGCATGACTCTAAGTAGCTGTTCACTTTGAAAGCAAATAAATAAATAAATCCAGTTCTTGTACGCCTTTTAGATTCTTTTACATTCTGTAGATCTCTTAACTGAGCACATTGAAGAATTTACAGCAATATGGCAGTGGCGGTTGAGTGTAAAACATGTTAGGTAGAAATGTCATACTCATCTAATCCCTTATCAACCGTTACAATCCTACGTGGTCTATAGGCTAGACTCGGTAGTTCGCTCTAATCTGGCGTGGGAAGAGGTGCCGAGGTAGTACTGATAGAACTTGAAAGGATTATAACTCGTTCAGTAACAACTTGGTAAAATAATTGCAGTTTGCCTAAAAGGCTGGTATCTGTGTTTCTTTTGTTGGCAGTCGTTGAACTTTATTACTGTAAGGAGAGGGAATTAGATATCGCCAGCTATTACAATTTTTTTTAAAGGTTCATTTATAATCGCATACCAAGCGAGATTCGCATTTCTGATGTGACAGATTTTCGGTAAATCTTCAGACAGATTAAAATTTAATTACTCCCATAAAAAACCACAATCTGCCTAATCTTGTGAGATCATTTTTTTTAGCTTGTAGCTTAATTGCTGGAAAATTGACTTAAGAAACGTACACGTTATATAACACATTTTTCATGAAATTACGCCCATGTTGTGAGCATATTTTAAACCTACTGAGTGATACATATCTTGTGCATGGTTGAAAGAAATCAACAGGTTAGAACAGGGAAGTCAGTTTTTCCCTGTCTTTTATACCGAGTCTTTGATAATCTAATAATGCAATAGTACATATTTGTGTACTCATGGTCACGTTCTCTTTAACAACATTACCGGACCAGTGAAATTTAATACTTGCATGGTTTATTCAGTATAAAAAGGAATATTACAAGCGATACCGGCAAGCAGCGAGGAAAATATACGAGGAATGAGTTTGCTGTTATTTAGAGCAAATATCACAATATCGCACTACGATTTTTTTAACTTTGCAATTATTCGAACAAATCACTTGCAGTTTGTGCGCCGTTCACAGTGCTATTATACTTACTACTGACGTCTCTAAACATCATCAAAGACCGATTCTAATAGTTGAGTTACAGGAATGTGCTTATTCTCTCACGCAGGGGTGTATTAAGATCATTCACGAAACGAACTGTTTATTTATGTACACGCCATTTGAAGAGATTTTCTGCAACTCAGACAGGATCAGTTTTGGTCGATCACGCACCCTTTTGTAGGTGTGTCTCTTTACTTCCGAGGCCAATCAACTGTGAGCAAAAGGCCAAAAAGTTCGAGTGTTAATATAGTTTCCAGGTGTTAAGTAAACTGGCAGTACCGCCTTGTATCTGCAAGATAACCTTTCCTTATCAGAACAAGTGCATGTTATCTTTTCATAGGCAATAAGCGTCAAAAAATAACTAATATTTTGCATGACATGTCAACAAGTCCTCTGAGATCACCCGAGCTACAATAGATCGATATCTTGGAACGGATCGTTGGGTCATCAAAGATTTATTATCATTATAAATTGCCTCGGACAACACACAGTTCTCTGGTGAAAAACATTTCAAGAAGAATTTTCCATTTCTACAAAATGAAAATAGCACATTTCGCAGGTATTATTAATACCTCCTACATAACGAAACGTGAGAGTTTCGTTCATGTGCGTGTGCTCAGCCAAATCGCTAGATTTTCTTTAAAACAGGCCAAAAACAAAGTTATCTCTTTCGATCTGCCAAAGGTTATCTCATAGCTGAATTGTACACACAGCCTACAATTAGTTATACAACCCTCAAATGTCAGAAATTCGTACCGAACGACATCTGTTTATTAATGTCGACAAGCGCCATTTTAAGGTAGACTTCTTATATTTTGGAAACTTGGACTTCTTACGGAAGAAGGCCAATTCTTTTAACGTTGGTTTTTTCTTTAGTTTCGCGGACTCGCTTTGACCTTAACAGATTAAACTGAGCTTGCATACCATGTTCACTGATCAAAAACTCAGCACACAGCAAAGACGTTTCTTGTCTGATGATTTTGAAGAAGAATCCTGATGCCGGTCTGATATATTAAGTCACCCACAAACATATTTTGCTTTCGGCGCGGAAATCTCCGCTTTTGTCCGAAAGTGCGCTGATCTCTAGCTCCAAGTGTAGCTTGACAAATAACGCATAGGGTCAAAGCACTACGGCTCATTTGTTTTGGGGAGGTGATTTTTAATTACAGGATAATTCACCATATGCTGAGCTTTATCTTTGGATTCCGGAAACACAACGATACGGTTGCTTTAAACAACATGCTTTTAATTTCTGCTTGGCCTCCTTAAACAAGTTTATAAGCCAAAAGAATGCAGTTTGCAGATTCAAGCACCACCCACAACGGGAATTATTCCTTTCGTTCCGAGGCCGTCTATGGCATTTCGTTCGCAGCCTTCGTAACACTTGAGTTAAAAATTTGTGTTTGGATTTTTTAATTCCAGAAATCTCTTACGAGCGACGACGCGAGAGTAACACAAAATTAAATATATTTTTTTTCCTGCTTATTGAAGTAATCTCAAGCCTTAGCTTGACAGAGGCTGAGAAAGAGCAAGAAAAAATGAACTTAATCTGCTGTTAATCTCTTGCTGTTGACAGTCAACTTAGGTCTTTTAGTGAAAGTGTCCTTTACTGGGTATGTTATCCCATGCGATAGTTTTATTTTATTTTATTTTTTTTCGTATTTAAAAAAAAAAAAAAAAATCAGAGAAACATTTCAGAGGTGTGCTCGTGGACTGCATACTTATATAATTTAACAAAAGACCGAGACACAAGGTTTATATTTTTTTCAAGTTATGTGATGCTATGAAAAAATGAAATAAAATCACGATTTTTAGCGGCGAGGAAGCCACATCAGCCTTACCTGGTTTTCATGCAGGTCCTCTATCCTGATCGAATTGGAATTTGGAGATGTTAGTTTTTGTGGAGGAAGGAAAACTGGAGAATCCGGAAAAAACCCTCGGAGCAAGGTGGGAACCAACAACAAACTCACCCGCATATGGCACTGGGCCGGAATCGAACCCGGGGAACATTGATGGGCGAGCGTTCTCACCACTGCACCAACCCTGCTCCCTAAATATGTAAATGTGTCATGGGTTAACGCGCAAACTATGAAATCTTCGTGGCATTTCAGACAAATTACCAATTCACCAACATGAAACTTCATATCCTTCTCTCCATTTCTATAACTAGCTTTTTAGGCGAAACCAGTTGGGTGTAAAAAATTGCCAGGCTGTCCGCCACAGAATACCTATTTATAAAACAATGATTTATCATAATTATTTGATCGTGACTGCGTTTACAAGAACCTTAGGAATTTAAGTTGGGAAAGATTTCATTACTCCGTTGTCCGATCCTTACCTAATGATATCATTTCATACAGAATAAAGTAATCAACCTTCGTAATTAACAGTTGATATATGGCACATGCCATAATCTGATAACAAAAACAAATGAAATTTTTTCAAAGTTAGAACACGCGATGGATACAGTAACAAAGAAAATGATCTTGCCTTAAATTTAGCCTCAGGATATGATGCAACCATGCTAATGTAATCCAAACTTTAAGATTTTCACAATGTTTGCAGGGTTCTTTAGTTGTTAGTTCAATGTTGTTATATAATCATGTAAGTTCCTCTTGTTGCTTCAGTTTGGTATCAGTGCAATACCATAAAAAAAAGCTGTACTGTAGAATATATTGACTTCCCGTGCTATATGTAACGCTTGCACATCTATTGGCGAGTGTTAAATTAAATATCCATGTCAGTTTTCGCAAACTATGATGAAGTTTGGACGTCATTTTTGCGTATGACGAATTCGCGTATGTTGTAACTTAAGCAATGGCGTGATTTCGTTGCAAGACAACTTTCTTATCTTCGGCTTTCTTGGCCTCCCCATGTGATACCCCGTCATGGCAATATTTTTATCTCACCCCCCAAGTTTAGTAAACAACAACATGAGGCAGGCGGGTCAACAAATACATCAAATGTTGTTTGAAGGTCTTCTAAACACCCCCCTCACTTTTATTACATTTTAAGCCCTACAACACCTACAGGTTGACCTGCATTAATCCTGACTGTCTGTGGAACTTTCAGGACAGAACGAACGTCAGACAATGTTTGCCCGAAATGTCGAATCGTTTACCTTTCGTAAACAAATGGATTCGAAGAACTCGAAGAAACAGTTAAACTACAAATTTACAGAGATAAGAGCTAGAATTACTCCTCACCTTTGAACCGGTTGGCACCAAAACCCAGCATAGTCCGACTGCAACTGACAGGACGCGGAGATGAATCTTCATAGTTTCGCGCAACTGAAGAAAACCGAAGCAAAGTGCGCGTGATCGTGATCTGACTACAGTAAACTGTCGAAAGGCTGTTTTATTTCACGCATCCTAATCTAAACAAAAATTAGCAAACAACTATTTCGAAGCACTTACTTAGTTGCTGTTTTAGGAGGACTGATTTCACCTCTTACGGAAAATTGTGACGTGATCAGTTGCTAATTTTAATAGTTTAGGTATCACTACCCCGTCCAAGGTTATGCAATCCTAACATCAGGATATACCCAATCTTCAGGTATTTTTGTCACATTTCTTCACCGTTTCAACACGTCAATGGCCGACATATACCACCTCGGCGTGGTGAAACATCTCTATGGACGTGGTATTACAAGAATCTCTCTGTTTCCTTTTGGTTTGGGATCGTCAATTGGCCTTTCAGATTACGCATTTTGAAAATCAACTTGTAAATTGTGATTGAGAAATGATCAATATGAGCTAGAGAGCTTGAAAGATTATGAGGGAATTTCACTGATTTAATCAACAGAGAAAATAAACCTTCTGCGATAAATGAGTGCTACAATTACATATATTTGACATGAGAACGTGCTTGAAGGCCTGACAAGCGAGGCGTATCGTTCTTACCTTCGAAATCCGTGATTTTCGTTCACCCGCCAAAAGAAAACAACGTGATATTCTGTGATGCACTGATCCCTGGCTTGGACTGGGGTGTCACACAGCTTGATCTTCCTTTAAATAGTTGGGCATGTGCCGGTTTTAACACTTGAGAGAATCACAGACATGTGAGAAAATATAATATGGATACGGGTGGGTTTCAGTCATCAACAGGCTATAGAAAGCAAAACTTGCACGCCTTTTCCGGAGCGTTGAACTGTTTCAAGAGCTTAGACAAGCCTGGCACACGAATCTAAAGTTGTCTGATTAGTGTCTCCAAACGTTGTGAAACCGTAGAAGGGTGTTGCGAAGCTGGATATGCAAACTATGTCCAACAAAAATTTGACTCGGCCATTGAAAGCTTCTTTCATGTCTCGATTATCCCAATTAATGTGTAATGTCAACATCTTGACATTCATGACGGCCTGTTCTTTTTTCTCTGTTTTGACAAAGCCGCAAACATCCGACATTTCTTTGGCGTGGGCTACGGGACTGAAAAGGTCACGAATGATTGACAGCTGGTAACAGTTAGCGGGGAAGTTTACAGAACAGAGGAATAAAACAAGCGCGCGATCGGAATAAGAAAGGAAACGAACTGTTTACATCCACTGTCTTTAACTTTAAAGATTGCTTTGTATATGTTAAACAACTGATGTGTGCAAAAATGGAACTGTAGGCTTGTTCAGTAAGAAAAGTTTTGTTTAGTGTTTCAGATTCTGCAAACTATGAAAATAAATTCTTTAGAATCTTCCGGCGCGCTGAATTGAACCCGGGATTAAAGAATACTGATACGGTATGAGTTAATGCTCTGCATTTCGATAGAAAAACTTCCTTTTTTGAAGAGGACCATAAAAATTAAACGAATTACCCGCATTCAGCCTCGACCGGCTCTCCGGTCATCCGAAGACTGGAAGAGGGGGGTGAATAGGGGTATGCAAATCTGCCGATCCGTGCCATTTTTTCGCCAAATCCGTCGATCCGCCAATACTTTTGTTCAAATCCGAAACCACAACCACTCCGGAAACAGAAGTGTAAAAGTTCAAAGGTAAATTGTTAAATGTGAATGCCATAGTTAATTTTGCACAAATAGTAAAGAAGGCAACAGGCTTGATGACTATAACACAGTACAATTCCAATGACTGTTTAAATGAGCTTCGTTGGAAAAAAGAAATAATTTGGTTGAACTCATTAACATACCGACCAAGGATGAAGAAAGATCTATGATCCAAATTTCGTTTAGGACCTAAGATCCGAACATTAAGACAGGCAGAATCCGGAATCCACGCCAAAATTCACAGCTGATCCACGATCCACTGTGTTTTCAAAATCCGCCAATCCGCTTGATTTACCGCAAAAATCCACAATCCGAGCGCTTTTTAAGGCCAAATCCATCGATCCGAAAACCTATTCATCCCCCTTCTGGAAGGATACATTTTTTTCGCAGATGACAATGCTCAAGCTCAACTAAATTAATTTCATGTTCGATAGTGATTGATAAGCGTTTTTACATGTGGCCTTTTTAAAACTGCGTAATTCGCTAAGTGCAAGGTGTAATTTTGATAAGGGTACACATTCGACTGACGGCTGGTAACGGTAACGAGAGCTTACGAGACAAGCTTCCCATGCGCCAGTGAGGCGCGGCTACTCAGGCAGGAAGCCAGAAGTGTTTTGAGGTACAAACAGCCATGGTTGTCCCGAAGGTGCGATCACGCGAACAACCAAAGGTTCAGGCCCGGGGTGGGGTGGGGGGGGGGGGATGTGGGGGTACTTCCTTATATGGGCCGTATGTGCGCCCTAAAGGGTAAGGTTTTCAACTGTTTTGGTCTGACTTGAAGGAAACGATTTTGGCCATTTTGGTCATAAAATAGGGTACGGTTTTTGCACTCTAGTCTTTCAACTGGGTATGCTTTTAGAAGAAGTTACTGCAAGTTTATCATTATCAACAACACCATTAACAAAAGCCCTTCATAAATTATGTTTAGGGCAACTTGCCAGCCGCAACGCCATAAATAGGGTATCGAATTTTGGTCAGGACATAAATAGAGTTAAATAGGGTAGGGAAAATCGCAGATTTTGGTCATAAATAGCTTAAGGGTTTTGGGAAACGGGCCGCACAGCCCCACCCAATTTTTCTGGAAGTGCCGGGGGTCCAGGCCTGCGACACAAACGCAAACAGTAAATTGAATTTCCTACGGTTTGTAGTTTCACTTGCTTGCGTACTCGAATTTAAACCGTCCTTAAATAGCTGGTTTGACCTAATGAATAACATTGAGCTCACAATGTTAATTAAGGAGTTACAGAGGTCGGTTATTTAGTTTAGCTGCTTCCATCAATTAATTCTAAATAATTTCATTATCTTCAGTCATCACAGTCTATCAGAGAAAATTAATCAGACCTGAAAAGTTTATCAGAAAACGTTTCTTTGCCCGAGGCAAGTTATATAGATCTAATTAATTAGGCGTAACACACCTTAGTTTCCTGTTCTCCTTCACCGACGTCTCTCTACTTGAAAGAATCAGCAAAAATTTGAAGAAAAACTTGTCACAGATTTATATAGCATCTAGCTAGACGGATTTGTATGCCTGGTTTATTTTATCACAATGGATTGTGCATCGCTGTAAATTGCGCGGGCAAACAGGTGAATGAGAAGTGTACACTTTTATAAGAACATAATTTATAAGAATAGCGAGGCTGAAATTTGGGAAATTTTAAGAATATTTTAAGAAAAAACCCGAAACTGAGATTTTGAAAAGGATATAATATGTCCGTTGAAAATATGTAAATAAAATACAATACAATCATATGTTTTTAACTAAACCGTGTAAAATTCTTCCTTTCTCTATAAACGGCAGAAATAACCTCAAAGCAACAAAAACAGCACTAGCCGTATAACATTTGTGCAAGAAGTTAAGTGCGTCATCAGGCTTTAATGTCCGCAGGCGGGCTGCAAAAAGACGCTCGAAAACAGAAATGTCTTGCACTATAATCTAGCAATATTCATAAGAATACTTTCAGCAAAAAAAGTGCATCGGAAACAAACGTTTCCGTTATGCTTCAGCGATGTTTTCTAGCGGTTAGAGGCCTGTGAATGTCATAGAGAGTGAGGTTTGATTATTGTTATCCAATACCTTGAGAAAGGTATGGGATAATATTTTGTTTCCGACAAACAAGAGAACGTGCTTCAGTTAACTTTAATTTCCGTGAAAGGTAATAAATTTAATCCATTCAGAGTGGGGCTGGCGAGGGTCAGCGACAGCTAGACTAGGGTAGTTAATCCAAGGAGGAAATAAATAACGTCATCCACGGGATAGATAACTGCATGTCCGGTAGATACAACGCAAGTACGTGTTACTTCTAAAGACCCTATCACTCAAGGCCACCTGCAAGTCAACATATATATATGAAATATTACTCTGTTTGAACTGCAGAGTAATTGAGAATTTAAACACACATGAGAACAAGTAGGAGATCATCGTATTTATGATATTGTTGATTTTTGAACAAAGAATGTAGGTTTTGGCTGGAGGGAAACGTGGCCCATGATACCGAGAGAGAGAGAGAGAGAGAGAGAGAGAGAGAGAGAGAGAGAGAGAGAGAGAGAGAGAGAGAGAGAGAGAGAGAGAGAGAGAGAGAGAGAGAGAGAGAGAGAGAGAGAGCGAAATCTTGAATCCACTCTCGGGCTTTCCACAAGTTGCTCGAGATGTCCCAAAACGTTGTCCGCAATTTCTCAAAAAGTTGCTCAAAAGTTGCTCAAAAAAATGTCAAAAGTTGCTAAAAAAAAAAACAAAAAAAATCGTTTGGGACTCAGTCAGCGAATGAAAACTGAACCTCAAAATTCACCTGTTTAGAAATATGATTTGGTCTTAAGCTGGGATCAAAGGGAGTTCTTGAAAAAATAAATCAAGCGAAAGATAAAACGGTCTGAAAAGAAAGCGTAAAACTGCAAATGCCAAATTTGCTTGTGCAAACTTATTGAATTCAGCGCTCTTTGTCTGTCAGAGTCCAGCTTTTAATCTGATGGAGTTTTCTGGGATTGGAGCTCAAAATAAAAGCAGAACAACGCCCTTCTTCAGCAGCCCTGATAATGGGTTTGCATCGTACATTTCCATTCACAATATAATCAAGAAGTCAGTTATTGCTTTTAGTCTTCTTTCATGCTCTCCAACCACTCCACGTGCATTATAACTCGATATACACACAGTAAAGCATGAGACAGTTGTGACAAAAACTGCTACGGATGAAGAGAGTCTCGGACTGGGGTACACAATAACAATATAATAATAATAATAATAATAATAATAATAATAATAATAATAATCATAATAATAATCATCATCATCATAATCATAATAATACTAAATGAAGGCGGCTCTTTATCACACTCATGAATAAATAATGTATCATTCACCGACTCCACTAGTAACAACACCAATCAGACAAAAATGCTTACAAAAAAAATCAATTTACAAGATGTGACATTAGGATGACTGCAAACATACGATTCAAATTGAAGTTGATCACTGTATTCAATTGGAATCGAGCAAGTGAGGCTACGTTAGATATTTCTGAACAAGCGAAAGACCATGAATTTCTGGTCTCCTGACTGATTCACCGTAAAACGAAACTAAGGAATCACGTTTCAATCCAGCTCGCGATAACTGCATATAATATATCGACATGACGCAAGCTGAAACCGATCAGTTGATACTTTTCGGTCTACTTTCCAGTTTTCAGTAATATTTCAAAAATTTGAAGATGTAAAAGTTCTCCATTCACAGCAAGCTACCTTGCAACGTAAATGAGTGACAAACGTGTATATATTTCTTTCGATAATGAATTATCGGGTCCGTCTTCCGCATTTAATGCACGGCGAAAAGTTCAACTGGTGCTCCAAGCCCTTAAGAACTAAGAAAAAATAGGAAAAGGTGGATCAATACAAATGGAAATTAATATTGATTTTATAAGTGCTCTTTGAACGCCAGTCTTTACATTGCCAAATGAAAATAGATTGAAGAAAAATATTGTTGTCGGAGTAAACGCCTTCAGCTAATTAATAAAGGTTCGCGAAAACTAACAACTTGAAACCTTCAAGATTCCATCTCCCATTGGCCCAAGACTGAAAACAATAATATTTTTTTCCTTCAAAGGATGGATGAGAGGATAAACACGCGATTATTTTAGCCTAAGACCGATTTTTTAAGAGGTTCGCATCAGTCGAGAAAGCTCAATTGAGAACCGTGAATTCGTCTCAAAGCAACGAAAAGAACTTCATGCTTTTCAAACCTGACACAATTTCCAATGGCAACAGTATCCACGAATAGATGAAATCCAATTTTGATTATTTTTTCGATCTTTTCTACTGTTGATATATCTAAAGAGAGATGACTATAAGGCGAATTCGTTTATCAAGGCTTCTGAAATTAGTTCCCTTGCTGCTATGCTTGTTCGCACTCTATTTAATTGGTTCGTACATTGCGGGCTCATCGAATCAACCAGTCTTTAGAGACGAATTTCAACAAATTGATCAGGAAGAACACCATCTTAATGAATTTTATACTGATCCAGAAAAGAACGCTATGAAGTTTCAAGAGCGTTCAAGCACAGCCAAGAAAAATCTTATTATCGTGTCGCATGGCCGATCGGGTTCCACGCTGATGGGAGATATTTTCAACCACCACCCTTCAGTGTTTTATATGTATGAACCTCTACAAACTGTCGAACGAGTCAGTCCGGCAACGCTGGGAACGAGCAAGAATTACAATGAACGCGCGATGGAGTTTTTAACAGGCATATTTCGCTGCAGCTTCGATTCACCGCAGATGTTGGCTGATATCGAGAAGTTTTACCGTAAACCGGCCCATCCTCGAGTAAGTCACGCCATAGCCTCGCCGCCATTATGCCCCTATCTGACGACAGATCTAAGATGGGATCCATCACTTTGTGCTCCGATGACCAGTGAATCTTTGGGAAGTGCTTGTAAGGAACGTTATGACTTAACCGTTATAAAAGTTCTCATTCCTCGTATTCCCGAGAACAGCATCAAAAGTATTTTAGCGTCTTGTATGCCAGAGGATGTTGACTGTAAAGTTATCTTGCTCGTAAGAGATCCCCGGGCAGTGATCGCTTCAGCCCTTAGCGTGGGATTCTTCACAGAGCAAAAAGGTGATTCTAAAGTGGGAACGCGGCGCTTCAGTTACTTGAACTGTAAGGAAACTGAGCATAACTTAGACTTTGTCAGGAAACTGCCGGAATCGTTACGAAATCGGATCAAATTTCAACGCTACGAAGACTTGGCGCTGAACCCGTTGAAAGAGCTGTCTGGTCTCTACAATTTTGCTGGGTTATCTGTACCGGAGAGCGTGCGAACGTGGTTAAACGAGACCACTCGACAGAGCAGGGGGGCTTGTAATCAAAAGGAAGACGGAGAACAAGCGACTTGCACCAAAGATGACGCATGGGCAGCGGCCAATCGCTGGAGATGGAAGGTACATCCGCATGAAATTGACCTCATTGAGCATTATTGTCGACATGTGATGGCGTTAATGGGTTATAAACCTGTCGACAGATCCTACGAACTACTGGCAAACGTAGAAACTCCGCTTTTTAGCGATGATTATGAAGCAAAACATTGGTTTTTACATTAACAGCAGCCTACCTTGTGGCACAGAGCAGCGTGCTCGCTGCGATACGGAAAGTAACTCAGCTGAACTGAGATTAGGCCATTTATTTTTAGTATTTTGGATCTTGATCACTTGATTGACGAGAGTATTTTAAATAAGAGCAGTTTACAGCTTATTTTGATTTGCGGACTGTCACAAACGGAGAAACACACTCAGACATGTAGAGTTCTTCCCAGTTTCCACCACCAGTTAAAAAAAGTTGCGGAGTCATGGGCAGAAACATAGAAGGGCACGTGGCATTTAGCTTTGTTTATGATCCAACGCGACCAATAAATCAAATTCCTCTGATGATATGGAACATTTTTCAGTTGAGTGTCGTAAAACCAAAACCAAACTAACTGCTTAACAATTAGACTACTCAGTCAATCTCCCACCGTCGTAAAACCAAAACCAAAACCAAAACCAAAGTAATTGCCTGTTTATTTTCGACACCCAGTTGAAAGAGAATGGAAATGGTTATAGTTCAAACACCCCCTCCCCCCCCCCCCCCCGAGACAAAACTACCCTTGGACGACATAAAATTAGGTATTAAACGATGAGAGTTTTACTAAGACACATTCTGTAGTGTTAAACTCTGCCGTGTTGGAACTGCAGTTGAACCCCTATTAAACGGCCACCCTCCGGGAAATGGAAACTGGCCGTTCAATAGAGGTGAAAACAATAGGAGAGCCCTCATCGGGACTTTGATTACTGGCCGCTTAATAGGGGTGGCCGTTTAATAGGTGGCCGCTTAATAGGGGTTCGACTGTATTTCTTTTCAGTTCGTCCCTCGGTTCCAATGACAATTGCATTGATTTATTCGGCGTGTTTTATGGCTTTCAGTGCGCTGTGTTTGTATTAAGTTTCAACCACGGACAGAATAAAACACGATGCGGACTTAAGACCGGGGGAAAAATTGTAGACTGCAGTACAAGGGTAAAATGCAACATGCAGTATTCACACTTTCTCATCGCAAGCAGACTAAAACCTGGACGTTATTCCGACTAATCGAAGTGAAACTGATTCTGGACTCTGGTTTGCTCTCGATAACTAGAATACAATGTCTGCAGACTACATTATGCATTTTATTCCTGGTCTTCATTTTACTCACGGTCGGTTTAACCAAACTCTGAGACTGTATATGTTTTACACCAAGGCATATTGCTATGAAATGTCAACTTCGATCTACTTCAACTTCTTAGATTTTTTTGGCCTAATAAAAAAAGTTATCAAAAAGATGTTAAACATTAATCTAAGAAAATAAGCACAGAAAGGCGAGCATCAACGCAATACAGACAAGAAAAGAAACTTAATCGTGAAACAAAACGTCCACGTATCGGGGTTTCCTAATACGCCATACTGTTGCGGATGCAAAGACCCAACGAAAAAACACGTTTGAAATGGCTTAAACCTTTCAACACATACTCAACAGCTGCAGCTTAGTGAAGGGGTTTCATTAAAGGCCAGGCACCGTGCAAATTGACCGGCTGAGTTTTACCATCTCGAGGAATTTTTGTTATCGAGAAGTTAACTTAAAAAGGTTTTGCCTGCCTGCGAAAAACAAATTCCTTTCTGCTGAAAACGTTAACTGAACGAAACCACTGCTTACATATAAGATAACATCAAAAAATGAATGGTCTTTTCTATTTTACACACCAACTGGTATTAGCTTAATGCTCCTGATGTTGGCATCGTGGCCCCTCAAAATCAAGAGGTCTTATGTATGATTACGTCACATGCTCAAAATTCACCACTCAAGCTTCTGGCACCTTCGTGTTTTTTTCGTGGGAATTTGTTTCGACTTGGATGTTTTGGGAATTTGGTTATGATAAAATTTACAACTGGCAAACTAAGAAACTTGGAATTAAAATTTTTACGAGGACAAATAAAAAATGAAAGACTTCTGCTCAAACGTTTTAAGGTGTTGCTTAGAAGACATGCACAGTAGCAGTGCTGGAAGTGTATCTTTGGTCCATTTTCAACTGTTCCTCTCAACATTATAATATTTCTCGTTTCCTATCAGCAGGCGATAGGAAGTCACAAATAACTTCACAATGTCCAGCCATGTCTCTCTTTTTTCCTCTCATTCAGTCCACCTGTTGCCGCAGTTCACAGCAGTGCAAACGTAATACAACCTCATTTGCTGTCAAAAAAAATATCCCAGTTAGTTTGGAGCAAGTATTTTAACAATTTTAACATTTGGTACAGTCAAACTTCTCTACAAAGGCCACCTTGGGAACAGAGGAAAGTGGCCGTTGTAGAGAGGTGGCCGTTACGGGCAGGTAGGGAGGTAGGAGAGTAATATGACACCTGTTTTCTCGGGGGTACAACATTTTTATATTTAAAAACATACTGACTGTAGCATAGAAATACCTAACAAAATCAAACTATATCAATAAAACAGAAACCAAACAGAAACAGAGACCAACGACGCGCGGCACGGATCAAGTTTCGTGACCTTTTACAATATCACATGGGGTCTTGTACACACCATTCGTCAGTCGATGATTAACTGGCCGTTGTGGAGAGGTTATTTTGGTAGTTTGGGACGCACTTTAGTGGCCGTAACCGTTGTGGAGAGGTGGCCGTTGTAGAGAGGTTAACAATAAGAGTGAATGTATGGACTGGAAAAAAAAAGCCCGTTGTAGAGAGGTGGCCGTTGTACGGAGGTGGCTGTTAGTGGAGATGCGACTGTAGTTTACAGTAATAGGTGCAAGTTGAAAGTACAGTCATACTGTTTCAAGTAAACCATAGGCCCTACATTTACAGCTACATAGCCCCTGAATAAATTCTCTATGCACACATTACATGCCTACATGCAAAAGTAGTTGGTTTGCAATGTCCAAAGCCCTTTGCGGATCAACAAAGTATGCGCATATTGCAATCTACACTCATTGCTTACTTACAATGCTATCTAAACAAAAATACTACAGTTCCTCTGCCTGCCCGTCAGGGCTGTAATGCTCAGTGATAGTTAAAAATGCACATCCCAGCACTGTTTAATTCCAACATTCTCTTTTCTAATGGTTAAAGAGTTTTAGTAAATAGTTGATGACAGTCTTGACCCTTTCATTCATAAGATCGAGATCTTAAATACTTTATACTGATTATTGCACGAGTGAATTTTTAAGTTGCTTCTAAGAATTTGGTAGTTGATCAAGGAAATCCCACCTGTGTGCTACTAACCGAAAAATGTCCTAGACTGTTTGTGCACTTGTAAACGAATACGTGATTTGACATCTGTGTCTATTTTTTCAAATACCATTTAGACCATTTAGACCTACTGCATTGCCGTATGGGGATCCTGTTCATTGTCTTCATTTAATGACCTAGAGCATTTACACATAAAAGCTGCAAAACTAATCCATAAACTCCCTAGTGGAACTCCTGATTGTGACGCCCTTAAAAGGGCTAAATGGAAGCCATTGAGTTACATCTACAAGCGGAGGCTCGCATCGATAATGTATCAGGTGCATAATGATATTCTACCGGAGCAGCTTACGGCCCTACTTGGAACTCGCACAAATGAGACTAGTTACAAATTAAGGCGCTCGAACGACTTCTCGCTAGCACGTTATCATAGTGAACTCGGAAGAAATAGCATAAGGTATAGAGGCCCTATAGTGTGGAATTCCATCCCAAAATTCATAAGAAACGTTACTTCTCTTCAGCTTTTTAAAGAAAAACTTAAACTAGCCTCAAAAACATTAGACCAAATACAGTTCGAGAAAGAGGCGTGCCTTATTAAATCTAAGAATAGTGCATTTTTATATTTTTAAAACACTCTTTTTATACTTAATTTTAATAGAAATGTAAATTTTAAGTCATTTTAAATTATCTTTTAGTAGCTTTTGAATCCTAACGATGTATTTTTAATAATTTTAGATTTTAGTTTTTAGGTATATATTTTATGGCAGGTCCACACCAGCCCTCTGGGTTGCCAGACGCAGACCTGCCTCATCAAAAATATATGTATGTATGTATGTATGTATGTATGTATGTATGTATGTATGTATGTATGTATGTATGTATGTATGTATGTATGTATGTATGTATGTATGTATGTATGTATGTATGTATGTATGTATGTATGTATGTATGTATGTATGTATGTATGTATGTATGTATGTATGTATGTATGTATGTATGTATGTATGTATGTATGTATGTATGTATGTATGTATGTATGTATGTATGTATGTATGTATGTATGTATGTATGTATGTATGTATGTATGTATGTATGTATGTATGTATGTATGTATGTATGTATGTATGTATGTATGTATGTATGTATGTATGTATGTATGTATGTATGTATGTATGTATGTATGTATGTATGTATGTATGTATGTATGTATGTATGTATGTATGTATGTATGTATGTATGTATGTATGTATGTATGTATGTATGTATGTATGTATGTATGTATGTATGTATGTATGTATGTATGTATGTATGTATGTATGTATGTATGTATGTATGTATGTATGTATGTATGTATGTATGTATGTATGTATGTATGTATGTATGTATGTATGTATGTATGTATGTATGTATGTATGTATGTATGTATGTATGTATGTATGTATGTATGTATGTATGTATGTATGTATGTATGTATGTATGTATGTATGTATGTATGTATGTATGTATGTATGTATGTATGTATGTATGTATGTATGTATGTATGTATGTATGTATGTATGTATGTATGTATGTATGTATGTATGTATGTATGTATGTATGTATGTATGTATGTATGTATGTATGTATGTATGTATGTATGTATGTATGTATGTATGTATGTATGTATGTATGTATGTATGTATGTATGTATGTATGAACTTACACTGAAAAAAAGTTGCATCAACAAAATGACACAAAGTGTTTCCGCTAAATGATTTAGAAATTAATCAATACAACATAAAGGTCTTGAAGTTCAACATAGTTTGGATGTGTATACTCAGAGGCCACACCCCTCTTCAGAACCTGTAATTTCATTTGTTCCTTGTTTCATGCACCTCTGTTGTTTTAAGGGCAAAGTTCATTATTTCTGTTGTTTATTAGATATTGTTTTCTCAACCAATCCTGTTGCACCTCAGTATATTTATAACAATTCACTTGCATGTTTTTCTATCTTGAAGGAAAAATGTTTCTCTTCAGGACACTTAAAAAACATACATTTAACACTGCCCAAGCAACCCCAAGCTACAATATAGAAAAGGCATTATTTAAATTTTGATACACCAATCAAAGCTGGGTGTGCAGTTGAAGAGACTACAACAAGAAAACAGAAGAAAACAGAAGACTCACATCTGCTTTACTGGATTGTGATTGGAAGAACACTGCCTCTCTGTGACCACACCTGAAGTAAAAAAAATGTCATCTTATGAAGTACATATTTTATTTCACCTACAAAGATTGTCCTTCAAAATATTTACATTAGGGAGCTTTAGATTGGACTATGAGTACGAGACTGAGTACGAGTACGATTTTCAATTTTCAAATCAGTGACGTTTCCAGAGTCCTTGCTGTTCATGCTGGTTTTAGGCAGAGAGGGTAGCTCAGGGGATGAAATGGGTAGGTGATGTGATAATGTGAAGCCTGAAAACTAGAATTGAAAAGTCGTTCTCGTACTCGATCTCGTACTCGTACTCAAATCTAAAGTCCCCTATTATGTTGTTTCTATGAATGCATATGTTGGCCACCATAGTCTTAGAGTTACCACAGCAACATGCCAAAGAAAGGAAATCTAACTCAGGGGTTTCATTAAGGGCAGGGCACCGAGCAAATTGACCATCTGTGAAGATGATTTTGCCTGCCTGGTTTGTTGATCTAGAGGAAAGTTTTTCATACAAAGAAGTTCAGTTCAAAACATTTTGCCTGTCTGTGAAAGCCACTTGCTCTCCTGCTAGAGACATCGATGAAACCCCTGCTAGCTTGTGTGTCAAGTTCACCCAAAAACTAAAGTTGGCATACTTAGGGCATTCATGATCTTCTGTTCTTGGTAATGTAGGGTCAGCTACAACATCTGTTACAATCTGTGTTAGTTCACTGTAAAAAAGGAAAGGCACAGAAGATTTAACAACAAACATGTATCAGGCTACAAATGCCAATAATTTGGGAAAGCAAAAGTATATCTTTTGGCCAGAGAACACAAGTCTAAGTCTACAATTTAGTTACTTTGTGTTTAAAAATACAAGTTACATTTATATTTAAGTCCAATTCTGGCCCCCTGTCTGTCAAAAAATACTGTATGGCATTGCATGACAGAGGGAGGGCCAGAACTGGACTACAGTATCCATATTAAGAACATTCTGTGGAATACAGATTCCTAGGAAAAAAAACGGCGATTCTACTGTTAGTATAAGAGCTTTTCATTGAAGTACAGAATTGTGAGCAGGCATCCATAACTTATTATTATTATTATTATTATTATTATTATTGTTATTATTATTATTATTTTATTAGAGCACTCACACTATTTACAATACTACAACAGCTACAAATACTAAAACATTACTTATAAACACAACGTACCAATTAAGCCGTATAAATTATTACTTACAATAACATTACATGACTTACAATACTAGCTTAAACATACTGAACAATACATTTATCTTAAAATACAATCACAAAGGCAATAGAAAGTTACAAAAGAAGTGATACAATAAATAGTTAGACTATAGTTATTGTTTACACAGAACAAATTGTCCCCCATTTTTTAATAAATTGATCTAAAGTTTTGTTCTTAGTCCAGATATATTTTTCTGTCTCAAATTTCATTTTGATCTTCATCTTACACCCAGCTAAGCTTGGAAGTATTTGAGATCTTCTGCAATCCCATAGATATGGTTTGGCTATCAACAAGAAATAATTTAGTAAGGGGCATTCTGAAGTTACAATGCCTATTAATACAGGTGTCAATAACACTTGGTTCCATTGTACTTACTTGACTTCATGAGTGATTTTGTTCACATAGATGCAACTGTTATCTGCTTCTTGCTGATAATCACAGTTCCTACACTGAAATACATGTACACAGGATGAGTCAGAAACCAGCCTTTAAACCACTAGCTACATATTACACAAACACCCATGCAATAAATCAATAATTAACTACTGTATTCCATACTTGAATTTAGTTACTTTTACGTGTTGTACCATAAATCAAACTTTCTCTTAGCCTGAATGGAAAGCCATTGGACTAATACCTTTTTAATATTTTTTTAATACTGTACCTCACATTTTCCAAAAAAGTGACTCCTTGAGGTAACTAGATAAAAGTGTTTCACATTCTGAGCTATACTGTTATCAGATAATCCCATGCCATTCAGGTAACCATCTAAGGCTGCATACCCATTAGCCTTTGTACAGCACATTATTTTATGAAGGGAGGTTAGTGCCTCATACAGTAGTATTTTTTGCGACACCCTTTACAAGTACCAAATTCTGTCGATCCATAATACCAGGGCGTAACAAATCACTAATTTTGACACTCGATAAAAATCAATAAAATCGACTATTTTTGACACTACTGTAATTAATTGATTATTATTGGAAATCAGTGAAAATTGATAGTAAAAGTTATGATTTTGATCATTTTTACAATTAAAGTTTGATTTCTATCAATTTCTATCGATTACCATTGATCTCTATTGATTTCTATCGAAAAAATATCAATATTGTTTACTTTCCCTTTCTGGTGCCCATTTCTGATTTCAATGCAAGAAACACCTTGGGAACGAGGTAGAAGATCATGGTAATCAGAAAACTTCTGTGAACAACATACTCAGCCAGAGACGAGAATTTTGCATATCTATGTATGTAGAAAAACATTTGAAGTTTGGTGAAATTAAATTCACCTGAGGCACAACACAGTTTTGCTCAGCAAAAATGTTGTTTGAACAATATTCTTGCAAAGATGTAATTGTATTATTTTGGTTTCCTGGGCTTATTCCACAGATTTAACCAATATTCAGATTCCATGTGATATTCCAAGACTTGCTCATGGAAGAATTTTCCCCTGTAACCGAGTGTTAAAGGTTTCCTAAGTGTAACACTTTTGTACATAGGTATCCTGCAATCTTCCAATATTCATTGCTCCATATGACACTGGGTTATCACGTGTTATCAAGAATAGGTGGTCATGGTAAGACACAGGGGTTAGTTTTTGTTTGATTTCAGATCAGCTTATTCATTTTATGATGTCATGTGAATGAATATGTTAATAGTTTTACTCTAGTTATTGATCAAAATCTATAATCCGATCTCAAATAGTGCGATTATCAATATTTATTGATTATTTTGACCAATCGATTGATCAGTGTTGAAAAATATCAAGTATTAGTATATTCTCAGCTCCGACTATTGCATTTCTAGCTCTCTGATTGGCTCAAAAACTCCGACTATGAGCCATTAGTCGGAGTTTTACCTTATATGGAAAACAGTGCGCCAAGTTTAAAAATTTTCCGCTCTGTAAAATTGTTGAAATAAAAATCGGCGGCAAAAACCCGATTAAGAATATACTAAAACAATTATTCCATTCGACCTTGTTGGATATGAAGTGATCATAACCAACTCGCGCTACGCGCTCGTTGGTTATTTATCACTTCATATCCAACGCGGTTTCATGGAATAATTGTTAAATATCGATTAATTGATTAGGTTTTCGATGATCAATTTTGATGGATTTGTTACGTCCTGATAGTACATGTACATATGGCATTGCACAGATTTGATCATCATCTACAAGTACCACTGAGTAGTTGTGAGTCATTATTCAGTTTTTCATGCATCTCATACAGCACTTGCTAATGTATTTCTGTCAAATAAAATTTTATGCTCTCCACTTTCAACTGAAAACTAATGGTCACTGTAGCTAACAAATCAACTGGAAATGAACTACACTCTAATCACTTACTGCATACAATAAGATCTTGTTATCTTTGTCTTCCTTAGGATACAACATGTTGTTGCTGAAGAAGAAAAAGAACTATCCATTTATAATATTACAGTGTAACCAAATGGCTAAACCTACCACGGTAGCGAGTTGCATTGAAGCGTCACCTCTAATTAAGCAGTGAAACAGTACAACCATGTTTACTATGCAAACTATCGTTAACGTTGCCGATAAGTTAGGTTGCAGAAACAATATAGCACTGAGTACATGTGTAAAACGAACATGTCAATCGTTGAAGAGACAAAATCTTACCATTCCTGACAAAATTTGATGCCCACAAAGCCTGGTCCATCGTCTAAACGACCTCTGGTATTCATCTTCCAGTCGTTTTTTCAATTTTTTTTTTTCCTTTTAATTAACAAAACTTTGACACAGAGAGTAATTTATCAAACGTAAACTAAATCAAAATGGCGACCACCAGGCTCGAAACGTCGCGGGAAACTGGGAACCACAAAATAATAAGTCCGCTGGTAAACTGAACTGCCGCCCGCTACTGTACTGAGGGAAGGTCGTAGCCAATTTTGTAGCAAAGTGTCAGACCTTCCTCTGCAATTCCCCCCAACCCCTACCCTCTTGCTAAGAAAGGCCTGATACTCAGGTTAAGGTGGTCGCTCATTCGTGCCATGGAGAAAACATATTTTTTATCAATTTTTAGCGACTTTTTCATCGATTTTCGGCGACTTTATTAACGACCGTGCGTGTTTACGATATCGGCTCTCACCATGTCTCCATCTCTTATTATCAGTCAATCACGTGTGCAACTTGAGCCCGCAAAAAGTCGCTAAAAAAAGTCGCGAAAGATGTCGCTGTTAAATCTGGGTACAGTACAATGCATCGTTGTCACTATCACTTAAACTCTTTCCCTCGATTTTTCTTTTTCTGTATATTTGCCACAGAAAATTCTCGATTGAATCAAAGTTTATTTCCTTTACTCGTGGGTAGGGGGTTCTGATTGTCTGAACATGCCATCAAAGTTATTGTCGAAGTGAGCGCGAAGCGTGGGGAGGTCTAGGACGGCCGATAGAAATTGGATCGGTGATCAAAGTGGGAATTTCCCTCCAGCTGACTGCGAAAGAGCAATAGCAAGATTGGCTTAACGACTTAAACTTCTCAAACTCCTTAGGTGGTTAATTTACCTTTACCATGGATCGTGGAAAACGACAGTTCAATCACTGATCAACTTATGAAAGAATGCAACAGTCTCCTGGCTGATACAAAACGTGTCGACGAGGAGCAGTAAAACTTCCAAGGGGTACTATTAGTAAATATATGGAAGAGAATCATATCTGGCTCTCAAAAGATTTTTATTAACTGGAAAAGAAAGGGTGGAGATTGCACTTGGTGAAATATATAATAAAAGGGGAAAAAATTAAGATTTTTAAAAAGACAAATTAAAGATTGAATTATAATTCATAACTGACATATGGCTACTAAAACGATGCTCTCTGACTCTGAGTCCCTTTCGTGTGATGTACTGTAAAATCCAATTTCATAGCAAATCACCTTACAAATTGTAGTTATTTCATTACAAATTAATTATGCTTCCTTGAACACCTTGTTAATTAATAAAAGGCTCAACCGAAAGAATTTACTGTCAGTAATAGGGCTAGCCGAAGGTCACACCAAAATTAAGCTCCGCTCGATGTGGCTGATAAAAATATCATCATCATCAATCCTTATTGCCCCCAGTGGGGCATGGGGCCGCAAAAATATAAAAATTCAATAATGTCACATGCAATATCTTTATATATTATTTATCTTCAAGGTTTATAACTTCTGTTCTCTCATCAGGCTTCCTGAGGCTCATGTGACTGGTACAGCGCTGTGTACATGATCATTACTTCTTGGATCCACCATCTGGAGTTGGAGCTAATGCCGGCAGTTTAACAGAACTTTGTTTCGGTTTTGCTGTTGAATTATCCACCATACCCGGCTTGCTGACCTGGAAATATCAAATACGAGAATCACTTTAGAAAAACAATAATAATAACAATCTTGCAATGCGCATACTATGCCAGAAAGGGGCGTACAAATCAGAATAAAAATGTATTGGTCTGACATAAGTGCATAGTCTGACAGCCTGTTCAGTGTCAAGTCAACACAGTTCTACTTAATTGCTATTGATCAGTTGCTCAGTCTAACAGAGGAGAATAATAATAACAATAATAATAATAATAATAATAATAATAATAATTAAAACTAATGTAGCGCAATGTTCCATGACGTATATGATCGAATCCAAAAGTGAATGTATAAACTGGCTTGTTCATATATATTGCCAACAGTCATGGTTTTCATCTGGCACTTACTCGTGACCTATCTACTACTACTGAATTTACTTTGTTCCAAGGTATTTAGTGATTTACTGATTTATTCCGCTAGCTTACTAATTTATTGTTTTTGTTGTTTTTTGTTGTTGTTGTTGTTGTTGTTGTTTTTTCCCTTATTTTGTCTCCTTACTGCTCCTCCCCGGTTTAAGCTTTACTGCCAACCAACTTCTTTAATACTATAAATACTATCTAATGTTACTCAGCTCGATTAGCTTTTAAGTTATTCTGGGTTTCAGTTATCTTTTTTTGTGACTTAAAACTGATACCAATTTCTATTTTGGTAATAAAGTGTACATGTGCGTTGAAGTGTGTTGTTACTGTTTAGTCCACACGACGTCCATTCGATTCATTCACCGTTTACGTTTGACTTACCTTCCTCCTTGTTTCATGGCTGTTTGCTACCGGAAATGTTTTTTTCTTCGATGTCATGATATCAACGATTCTTTGTAGCAACTTGCTATTCTGTTTGTCAATTACAGCCTGGCGCTGCTCCTCAGCCTGTGTGTCAAAAGAAAGATTAGCATTCAGTTACAAAGGGACTGGGAAAAGAAAAGCTCAGAAATTGAAACGCAGAGTTGTCAAAAGCGTAAGCCGATGTAGACAACATTTCTGCGATGCTGGTGATGACGATGATGATGATGATGATGAAAATGATGATGGTGACTATGGTAATGATGATTATTAAGTCAAAATATAACGGACCAATCAGAATCCTAAAATCTTTTTCGCTATTATGGTTGGATGTCACCTTGTTCTGTTGTTTAGTGATAACGATTATGACATTATGACATCATAGATTTCAATCGTTAAACTTGAGCTTGGAACTAGCCTTAGACAAGTGTTCTTGTTGCCAAAAATCTGTTGTCAGTATATTTTTCAATTCATCAACACTGATAAATTTGTCCATCTCTGTAAACGACATGATACTGCTGAATAAAGGAAAATGGAAATCAAGTAAAATGAAGTTATGGAACACGTTTGAAATTAAACCAAAACAAAAACCTATATATAAAATGCTGATAACAAAGTTCAATCGCTGCGTTACGTCACGTTACGTTATGTCACGTTACGATTTTCTCGATCATTGGTCAACATTACACCGCTTACCATAATCCGTCTGAATCTCATTTGTAACTGAGCCTCTTCGTCATTATACTGTAATGTTGTTTCTCGTTTTAATTTGGATTGTGTTTCGCTGAGCTGTAAAATGAAGAACAGAGAGGCTGATGAAAAAAAAAAAAAAAAAAAAAAAAACGTGAAACTTAATGAACTATTCGTATATGACAGAATTAAAACGAATTACACATGATGCAGTGAGCGCATGTGTTGGAACCCAAAACATCTTGTGCTTTTGTTCTCATGTGCGCTAAAAAGTAATAAGAATGATAATCCCGATAATCCATAGAGCCGACAATCCAGAACTGTGAAAAGCTCAGTTTTACAGAAGTTGCTAATCATCAAAAAAATAAAAAAATAAAGACTACGATGATGGCAGAATCATAAGTAGCACAGCTTGGGGCAGCTTGAAACATAAATTTGTAAACAGTTTTCAAGGGAGTTGCACTTAAGACAGGGCGGTTTGAAAACATCCAGGACATAATGCAAATCGGAACTGCATCAGCAAAGTAAACAAACCGAAGAAGGAGGTCCAAAGATACCGTGGAAGAAAAAAGACAAAACATTGGATTTTCACATATTCACTACATGGTTCTACTAATGCCCATTCAAAATAAACTCGCGGTCTGCAAATTAACAAGTCACCACTGAGTGCTTAGCAATGGTGAAGTTTGATATTACTTGACATCGACAAATACTTTCGTGAAAAGAAAGCAAAATCTCTTCGGACTGTCGTCCGAAGAATGGCTCAACAAAGCAAACAGCGGAAAGCTGAGTTGCGACTTACTCTTCGACGATGTTTTTCGTAAACTATTCGCTGCCATTTCTTCTCCAATATGTTCCCAGATTGCGCCATTCTTTCCGAAACCTGACGTCCTTTTGCAACTGAACCAGATAAAAATGTCTCTTGGAATATTCCTCCGTAGAAAACTGACGTTTTGGAATCCCAGAGGGGCTCAAGAGGAAGTCAATCAGTTCTCTCGCCGATCCCGATGAAGCATTCACATAAAGACCTTACAATTAGCTAGAATACCACAGAACTGTAAACCTATTCCTGCTAATGTACGAATAAATACAGACACAATACGCGGTAGACTTTAATCCATCATATCCATTATTTCTTTAGTAACCGGAGTATTTCATAACACACATTGTCATGCAAATTGTAGAGTTTATGGTACGCTTGTCATAAAACTAAATACATTTCAGACAGAAAATTGTCAGTAAGATTTAACAGATTGAGACTCTCATAATGAGTCAGTTAATCACTTAATTCACTCTGACAAGAGCACAAACACGGTTTTGTTGGGTGTAAGAGTTGGGTTTTCCTGCGTGAAAACTAGACAAAAAGTATTATGGCATCTAGAAGCATCTACTTCTGTGAGCAAAATGGCTCAAGAGAAATAAAGCACAGATCATAAGGCAAGTCACGAGAGTATAGAGAAAACCATCAGCTGGAAATTTTCGTTGATGTATTTAAGAATTTAAAGTGTGAACCTGAGAATAACGATTTTAATTGGCACGGGTCCCTGGCAGACTTTGCTCCTTGTGAATATTAATGCAGAAAAATTCATTTGAAAGCTGCCAACGAATCTTTGATCGCGACTTCAAAATCTAAGACGACTAATGCTTTCATCCTAAGAGATTAGTTAGATGTAGACTAGGAACAATCCGTTTTTGTTCCTGAAATGGATGAGTTAAATTTATGCAAGTCATGGAAATACACCAGGAATTGACCGCTCGATCGTTCCTCTGTCAGTAGCGTTTTGCTTCGCATTCGTGTTTTCATACCGCACGCTACGAAAGTAAAATGACTACTCACACTCTAATCCAGACAACAAGTGTTTTAAACTCATTCTATATCATCAAAGGACGCTGATCTGCTAAAGGTTCACGCTCATTTTAATGAGATAAAAAAATGTATATTTTGTAAAAGTTTAATTTACTCAAAATGGCGTGCACCCAAATTAAAGATACCGGTGCGAATCGTATTTTTACTGATCCCGAAGCGATAGAGTCGAGCACCCGCTCGGAGCATGATAGTAAGGAAAAAAAGAAATCATCAAAAACAAAAAATTTAATTTTACATGTAAAATGAAAGCTAGCGTTCATTCATTGGTTCTATTCTATATTAAACAAAATCATCATTTCTTATAGACTAATCGACACTTCCGTGGGTAAAATGAAAAGAAGCAATCACAAGATGTATTATACCGTTCTACCACAGCCTGTTTCTGACGAATCCCACCTCGATTGCGTTACAATCCTGACAGACTACGACCAATAAGATGAGATTATTAATAATGCTAAGTACTGCGGGACAGCTGAAGGCGATAAATCTTCATCTGTTGTCGGTTGTTGTTGCTATAAGCAAAATAATCCAAACAAACCCCAATTTATTTTCTAAAGCTGATTTTTAGTCTGTTAAACTGGAAGATTTATGATGTGGGCATTATTTCAAGTTTTTTTGGCAAGATTCGTGAAGTTATGTTGAAAATCATTGTCATGAACAGCGCGTTTGGCAGTATGATATTCAATTTGTATTTGCTTAGTTTTGTCTGCGTCAAGTTAATAAAAATGTGTCAGAATAATCAAATGTTATTTCCATGGCAATATTGAAAACTTGCGCTGCACTACCTGACGTGATAAGTGGATTCAAACTCAATGCTGTTAATCTATGAAATTCATTTCAAAGTTGTCTCCGAATCTCCGATCGAGTTACAAATCCAAGACCAAAAATGTTCTTATCTGAGAGATCAGCTAGATCAGCGAGATGAACTAAACCCACTCTGCATCTAATCCGCTAAGGTACGGCTCAATTTCATGAATTTGTCAACATGTTTATCATGTGAGCATTTCGCTATAATGGTGGGCACCCAACGATACCAGCGCGAATCGCATTTTATTAAACCCTGGCTGATTCCGAAGCGAAATATTTAAGCAGCTGGTCGTGCCGAAGCGATGTTTCGCTTTTTACCAAAAAAAAAAATATATGCTAACTTACGTGTAACAGGCCACGCGAGTTTTGATCACGTATTGTTATCGGGATTGTTGTTGTTTTCGCTTTAACAGCAAAATAAATCCCACGAAATCGCGAATCGCCACCCAAAAAACACGACAACTTAACATCGCGGAACCCATTAGAACGTTGGCTGGTTCGTTCTAGAGCGACATTTTAATACTCGGCTCGACATGTTTGAAACCGCGAATTTGTCAGTCGTGTAATTATACAATGCTTCTCGCGCCGGGCTTCCCATACTAACAAAAAGGCAACGAAAAATCCTGCAAATGAAAACCTTTCCAGTAATAAACCGACACCGATGTAAAGCTATAGCGCACACTTTTTGGGTGAGCAGTTTTCAAACTTAGCCATTTCTCGGGCGAAAATATATGATGAAAGTAAACGCTACAAACTGTCATTATGAAATACAAAAAATAAAAATAATTGTCGGATCTCATCATCAGTCGCAAAGATGCGACCAATGTCAGACCAAAATGTTTACTATGTGCTTCATGTCAATGTATTTCTTATATGACAGCGTATAAGCAATACACTGAAGATTATGGTTGTCATGAAAGCGTATAAACCAACACTGCTCTTTGCAGCCCTCTTGTGTTATTGTTACCAGAGCTGATATTAGACTGAATTCTTAATCGTTTTGTTTGCCTATGTACGTACTATTTGTAGGTTTAACAACAGTTCTTTATATGAGTGAAATTGCACACACAGCCGGAGGCCGTAACTAAATTGTACGTCCAGACGTATGTCTCTGGGCATGTTTCTTTTGGCATTTACTATTTATTAATAACGAATTCTTGCTTAAAGGCTCTGGTCGGACAATCGAAAAACCCTTTAATTGCAACTACAGATCAAAATGACCAAATATTAGCTGGGCAAGTTTATGTTTTATGAAAAATAAAAAAAAATTAAAATAATACAGAAATGTATATGTTAACGAATTTATAAATTCCGGCCGCCGGGTCTCAAGTAAAATGTTAAGTTGTGCGTAGTCGTCATCAAGTTATTGAGAAAAACAGTGGCTTAAAATGAGGGGGTGGGGGAGTGGGTGCAAACAAAGTTCTCTCCAGGTTACGCAAGTGACCACGTGCACTGCGTGCTCCACAGCTCCACCATGACATGACGGCAGGAAGAATGTCTCTGCACTATACACCCCTGGTACATTTATTAGCTGTGCTCTACAAATGGGCCGTATTGAGTTAGGAATACGAATAAATTCGTCTCAGTAGTATAATAAAGTACGTGTAGGTAAATCTGACTAGATGTACGATAGAACTCGTGTGTTGACAAATAAGGCTGCAGTATTTCGAGAGAGACTAGACTCTACAACAACTCGCTTTCTGCCAAAAAGGAGGGCTTGGCAACTATACAAGAGACTATTTCAGTTGGCAATGGCTAACATAAGGAGTACCGACCTAAATGTCGATGGAATAGAAAACATTTTTCCATCGTTTCTATCGGTTGCAGAAACACGAGTGGACGTACGTTCGGGAGAACGAGAAATGCTGTGAGAACAAAAACCGCCGGCGATTTTGCATTGTGCTGCATTTTGGAGAAAGCGAGCCATTTTCTCTTGCTAACATTTCGTATTTCTATGTAAAACTGAACGCTGCTTTGATATATCCAGCTCGAGCTCGAGCAGGTTCTTAGACCGATTGCGATAAATGCAGATGAGAAGGTAAAATTCAAATTCATTTTAACAAAGCATCGTCGATGGCGTTGCTGTAGGCGGCATTGCATAAGTTCCCCATAAGGTCTCTGAAGATGTACGGCTGGGGATGGATCAGGAAGCTTCTAAAAATATACTTTATTACTAAAGGGGTGTTACCTTCGCTCTTCTTTAAACTAAACTCTGTGTTTTCTGTCTGATATCAGTGTTTTAACGTTTTCTCGCCTGCTTTTGTGCAATTCTATCACAGGAAGGTCTGAGGAGCTCCCCACAATGACGTCACTGCATTCTTACCGGAATGGTGGATTTCCACCAGCTAATAAATTACTGGATAAGATTTGGCATCATGAAGACTATAAGCGACACAAGAAAAAGGTAAAGACTCTCAACGCTTTTTAGCCTACAACAGCTTTGTCAGTATCAAGAGAACATATCAGGACAATATTCCCCCTCCACCCCCCCCCCCTAACCTAGTATGAAGAAATCGACCTTTGATGTGCTTTAGCTTTACTATGATTGTCGAGACAAGCAACTTGATCAAATTCCTCCACCCATCCCACGGTGCCTTGGAGAGATCTTGATGTACATTTCTCATTATCTTAAACTATCAGGTTGAGAAAAACCTAATTCAATCACGACATTTGCTCAATTAGTAAATGGTTATCACTAATTTTACTGAGCCGGATCTCAGCAATAAAATAGTAACAAGTGTCTCGCTGCCAGCTAGCTCTCAATCTCCACATGTTCAGCGAAGAGTCATTATTAATCACGATAACGAAGATTACAAGGGCAGGCTCTCATACATAAAGGTCAACATAAAAATCAGTTGCATGAAGTAATCTTCCAAATAAATCATTTAAATAAGCATACGCCTATATTGCGGTTAACGCAATTTATTTCTTACGACTGGGTTTTCATTTTTTCATTTTATGGGAAAACAACTCTAGCCTGCTTTAATTTCTAAAGAGAGAACGCTTAATTTAACTCTTATTTCAGAGAAAAAGTCACGCGTTTGTTATTTTTCACATGCATTTTTTTTCCACATGAACACTTTCAAAGAAAGAGTTTCCGTTGGAGGCTAGACACTTTACATGCAAATAGCAGCTAGTTGACGTCGTCATGACAAAAAACATCTACAACTTTCTTTCGGCCCGCTCTTATTTATTTGACAACGAAACAGTTTCCATTTGAACACGATAGAGCCTTGAATTGCTCTCTATCCCTTGAGCTGTTTCCGGGGCAGTCTTGGAAAGCTTATTGACTGCGCGAGTGTTTGATCAGTTCCTGAAGTTCGCATGTTTTTTTCCTGGAAGCCATTTTAAAAACTGATTTGAAACATACACCTCAACAAAACCATGCATAGCTGTCTGCCTGGGAAAAAAATGCCTTCGTGCAATAAAACGGTTGAGAGAAGGCTTGATGAAGAAAGGAGAGAAGAGTATTATGAAAAGGTAAGTTAACATGTTTGAAGATTGTGATCATAGCTTGATCTGACATTCGGTAATGGAGTGCGTGCGCGTACTTTGCACAAGCGCGTATCGTTGCCGTGCGATCTCGGGCAAAATCGCTTGGTTGATATATTTTTACGTTAAAGCGGACATAGGATGACAAAGTTGCAGACCGTTCACTTATTAAAGGCATACATTCAAGAGATTTATTTACTCAGGACCTAATAAGCTCTTGACGGAATATCAGACATAATTAATCGATAAGAGATTCGCAATCGATCAAATATGTAAAACAATATACTGATATGTAGGATGGATGCTCTTTAAGTCTTTATAAGTCTTTCTCGGTTCTGGAAATTGCCTCACTTGATCATTTTCATTCCGAGTATTATCTCTTAGGCAGTATATTAGAGTGTAACACATTTGGTTATTTGTTTAATTTCTATTTGGTTCAATCCCTAACTACAGCTTTCTTTAAGGGTACTGCTTGCTTGCTTGCTTGCGCAAAGTTCGGAACTAAGAATTCTTAGGAGTAAATTTAGTAAAGCGACGTGTAAATCTGATGAGAACCTGTTAGTTATGTATCCCTCTGCATATTAAACATGTATGGCGTAGACGAAAATTTAGATTCACTTCTAAGTCACGCTATTCTGATAAGTCGTAAGCCATGATTCTTTAAAATGCGTCGAAAACTCGATAGAATAAATCAAAACAGTGGAAATAGGCAAAAAATGTCTACATGGCAAGTTTTTCTCGCTTGTAGGCCCGAAACAAAATAATCCGAGACGCAAAAAATTCAAATCCTTGTAAAAAAAATTGTGACAAATCGCATGATTTTGCGAGACAGAGGCATCGTTAATTCCCAGTCCTAATCGAGTTGCTAAGAAGTTGCGTGTTATCCCTCGAGACGAGCGGTGGAGTAACTTTTCAAATTTGAATAACAAAGGTAATTTTCACTCCGTCGCTAAAACAATAATGAAGGCAGACCAGATCAATTTATGTTCTAGTTCTTTCGTATTCTGTTCGTGTAAAAACGCTGTAGTCGAACGTAACGTTTATATACACTCGACCCCATCGCCGTGGACCCCGCGAGCAGTTTCGGAAAACAGACTGTCAACATTGAACTTAGATTTACCAAACGTGTTTGCCAACGGAGGCATATAAACACTGAATGAGCAAACAGAGAAATCTTTAAGAGGTAAGATGAGCACGGGAATTGGGAGCAATCCAGTCGATCGACGAATGAGAAGACGACAGACCGAAGATTACCTTTATCGGGTGAGGTTTATGTATGGCGGGCTTGTTATTGATTTTGTTCTGCTATATTTCGCTTTTTACTCAGCTGTTTATTTATCTGTAGCTATGATCGTGTTTGATTAATCGACGTGTCTGTGTCTTCACCTGTTAGCGATTCCGCAGAGTTAACAATTGGTTCTCGGGTTGGTTTGATCGCCTTTACCTCACCAAACATTTCGATCAGCTGTATTTTATCAAATTACCGTTCACCGATTTGCTAAATTTTGTTCATTTCTCTTCCGTGAGATACGATCTTCGACAATTTTAAATAGTAATACGCGTTACTGTTGTTACGTTCGATTTACCCTGTCTGTTTTCGATTTACCCTTTATGTCGTCGTCGAGAATGCTGTCCTTATAATTGCATGTTCATTATAACTGTGTGAAAGGTTTCATTCTCAAGAGATCAAATTAAAGCGAGGTCAATTACATGTCCGTACTATTGACAGATATAAATCATACTTCGTTATGTCAGTTTCCAGGCTAGATCTTTGTATGGAAATATTTAGATAATTCAAATTGATAACAAAGAAAACATTCACTTCAGTTATACTGCCGGTTATGCTATTTTTTTAATCAAAATATATTTTTTCTCTTTTTAGTTAAAAAACGTAAAGCCTTTTCTTGAAATTACACCGCCGAAGGAACATCAGCATCTTCAGTTGTCTGTCAAAAAAATGCAGGTAAATGTATTTGATTCATTGTATATTCATTTCAACATGTTGAATAAGATGAAATGACATATTGTTGTGGGGGGTGCTCTGGTGTAAGTTCTTATAGAATGAAAGGGAGGAAAGTAACAGTAACTTTATGGGTTACTATCCTAACCTAACCCTAACCCTAACCCTAACCCTAACCCATGAGGAATAAATAAAAAATAAATTTACCATTCCCCCAGTGGAAATCTTGCCGGATGCACCCTGGCATTAATTTAAGGTGTTCAGGATGAAACACCTCCATTTTTAGCCATCAAGCTATCTTTTAGAAATAAAAACCCATGTCATTTCTGTTTTCAGTGATATCTTTTATGGCTTTAGTTATGCCCAGATTGGTCTCCATTGAGGCTGAATTCAAATTTTCTATAAATCATCCCAGATGTTTTCACATGGTGGACCCTTCTCCTCCCCACCTACAGAGAAAGGACTACACATAGGGAGCTTCAGTATTAACTTTTTCATTTCTTTAATTTGTCATAGATGCAGCAAGAGAGACAAGCTGCCATTGATCGGCAAAACCAAGTTATTGTTACTCAGCTGATGAAAATCAAGCAATCCCCTGCCAGAGTTGACAACTGGAATACGCAGTGGAAGCCAAGGTTTTTGCTTTTACCTTTGGATCAGTTTTGACTGACTGACCAATTGACTGACTGACTGTCTGTCCATCTGTCTGGCTGGCTGGCTGACTTGCTGGCTTAGTGACTGACTGACTGACTGACTTACTGAATGGACTGATTGACAGACAGACTAGCTGAAGGAGTCTGAACACGCTGATTGACTGACTGATTGAACAGTCTGATTGACTGATTGACTGAATGACTTATTGAATTGACTGACTGACTGACTGGTTGACTGACTGACTAAATTGCTGACTGATTAATCAATTGCATCTGAAAATTGGATAATTTATGAAGATTAGATTAGGAAATCCAAATATGACATTTAAACTGATTCCCTATTTCCAGTGAAGCTTCAGTGGACAGCAATCAATCGTCAGGACAAATATTAGAATCCAAGCTTAACTATATTATTATTTGCTTATTCTTCAGTTGAATATGTCTCTTTTCTTATTTTTGTGGTTATAGCAATGACAGGTTGAAAAGTTTCCGGGACAGAAAACAAAGAAGAATTAAACTGGAAAATGAGGTTTGTTCAGAAATATAATTATATTTACTTTATTACCAGGATAGTTGCAATAAGTGTCATTAAATGCTCTGTTAATCTGGAATTTCAAATTTTACATAGCTTTCCTGATGACTGGGTAGTATGCAGTTCCTGACCGGCCTTTCTGTCTGTTAGTAAGTCAGTTAGTCAGTCAGTCAGTCAGTCAGTCAGTCAGTCAGTCAGTCTGTCAGTCAGTTAATCAGTCAGTCAGTTTTTCAGTCAGTCATTCAGTCAGTCAATCAGTCAGTGAGTCAGTCAGTCACTCAATCAGTCTGTCACTCAGTCAGTCACTTAATTAGTCAGTGAGTCAGTCCGTCGGTGTGCCAGTCAATCAGTGAATCAGTCAGTCCATCAGTCAGTCAGTCAGTCAGTCAGTCGGTCAGTCGGTCAGTCGGTAGGTCCATCATTCTTTACTATGGTATATGCAATACAGCTAAAATGATTTTCCATGCTATCTCAGATATGACCCAAAAGTCTGCACCCACTTCTTAACCATGGCATGTGAACTGCCATCGTATCTAAACTACTCCCCAATTTCAAACAGGTGTTTTTGAGATTTATATATACCAACCACTCTGTAAGAGTGAAAACAATAACTGTGGTCTCATACTTTCTGGTCAGATTGAAAAGGCTAAATATCTTAAATAGCTCCATCATCAAACTGCCTATCTACAGTTAAGCTGGCTACAAGAGCCATAAGCCCCTGTACTGTAGGATTGCACTGTGTGCAAAGGAATTAATTTAGCTGAGCTCCCACATGTATTGTGTCTTGACACCCATTGAGGATGGAATATAATCCAGGTATATATGTTCATTGTGTCAGAATATTTAGAGAACAAATGGCAAAACTAAGTTAGAAAAAGACTAATATTTGGGTAAGAACTACACTATCACCAGACTTAAAAAATATGCATACGTAGTGGGTCTTCAATAGCGAGTTGATGAGGTGTAATGTTGCAGACTAATAGCATGAAATATTTGTTACAAGAATTAGATCAGATTTAACATTGCTCACTTATAATGTAAGGGAAGGCTACAGCATAGTCCTCTCTGCACGCATTGCTTGCCTATTGCTTGTAACCTGCGCAACATAAATGTATATTATTAGTAATAGATAGATAAATCATTTATTAACTACTGAGTACAACTTTTACTAAACAAAAGTGATAACCTGTTGTGGTGGAATCTTTTTATTTTCAGAAACAGCTTGAGAGACTGAGGAACATTCAACCATATTATGACACAGACAAATGGGTAAGAATAATCTCTGTGTTACCAGGTACTGAGTGCGTTCAAATGCATGGATATAATCATGGTCCTGTCTACCAAGTCAGGGGTCGCGCACTTGAATGGCGAGGGACGGGATTGTATTAAAAATAAGACACGTTTTCATCGCAGAGTTTGTATCTTCAAAATCATGTTTTTCATCTACCATGATATTTATACTGTCTCTGAGCTGTAATAATGTTTTTATGGTAAGTTATTCACCCAAAAGTTATTAAACCGGCTGTACAGCCTCCTGTTCTATTTCCTTGGTGATAAAACTGTACAATTATATTCCATTTTTGGACAAACTGAAAATATTAATACCGAAAATCAGTCCGATGCAACTGGTAAGTACATGACTCTCTTCCGGAATGACCATTTTCCTGATCAGTTGTACGACAAATAGGTGACTTTCGCACAATCATTTGAACGATGATATTTAATTTCTAGTAACAGGGAAGTGAAAAACGTGCAGACAGCCGGATGCCAGGAGGTGAACCTCTTGTTCTTTGTATAATAAGACCTCGAGCGGCCTTTTTCAAACCCCTGGAATTTTCGAGTCGGAAGCAAAAAACAAACAATTGAAAACGCGGAGCAAAAAATGGCGCGCAAGTACAAGGAGAGGTGTTTACTGTAAACCCTCGATATGGCAAGCTTTCTGATTTTGTTTGTTTGCAGGAAAAAGATTATAAAAAGCATCAGTACTACTTATGGCTGCTCGATGGAGGAACCAAAGAATATGACGAAATTGAAGACGAAGATGAGGTAACAAAAAAAAGCAAAAAGAAAAAAAAACTGACACCAAAATCCCTAAAAGCAAACAAATAACAAACAAAAAAACAAAACAAAGCAAGCATACACGGAGCGGGAGTCCGAAGTTTTGTTTAATTACAAACAAAAACTACTAACAGAACAGAAGAACTGCACGACACGAAGTCCTGTTCACATCCATTGATGAAATGTCTAAGTAAAGAAAAAGTAACCACTTAAAGTTGAGTTAGTTTTTTAGCAAGATGTATCAACCAAGTTTCCACGAACGGAAACGGGAAGAATTACACTGTCCAGGTACACGCATGACGCGTGCTGTGCATGCTAGGCTGATAATAGGGCGCGAGTTGGAGCTGCGTGACACGCGTGTAGAAGCTCGCGCACATGTTTTGGCTGTCACGCACCGCACAAATCAAAACGTAAACTGAGAACAGTGGACTTGCAGCTTCTCGTGACAGCAAGTAGCGGTCTGTTTGACTTTAAAACAGAAGCACTATCGACTCCTCTGCGTTATATACACTGTTAGAGATTCAGTCCAAGGAGGCGAATTATCATAATTATAAATCTCGCTCGAAAAATTTAGCTGAAAACTCATTTTGCGACAACCTAAACCGAAACCGTTGAAAAGCGTACAAAATTTAGGATCGAAACTAACCAATCAACAATAGCGGAGTTTCCTAAGAGGTTCGCAACACCTCGCGCTTTGTCGGGTTTTTAATTTTGTTAAATACTATTCGTATTCTTTAATGTGATTGGTTTATTTGAGAAACTGGATCGCTATTCTTTGTTCTCAAGTAACGTTCTGATTAGTTAACTCTTTTTCAAGTAGCCCGGTTCGAGTAGTCGCACTGTAAACACTGACACCGATGGCTCTTGTTATCCACAAGACTGTACCACATCGCTTTAATTTTAAATTTTTAAAAGAAGTACCCTTTACGTTTGCAGGAAGGCGAAAGCGACGACGAAGAAAGAGATAAACTGCCTCCTGTCGTAAGTTGACAGTCTCATTAAAATATTTACATCATAGTATGTGTATTTGTTTGTTTGTTTTTTTTTTACTGTCCCGATTTGCACTGGACGCAATGGCTCACATCTTTTTCTTGGATTCTGTGAAACGTAGGACAGCCCAGATGGCGAGAAAGGCGGCGAGAAAAACGTAAAAAAGAAAAAGGAGGAGCAAGTGAAGTTACCGCCCATTGATGGAAAGAAGAAAGGCAAAGATGGCGCCAAGAAAAAAGACGAATATCCAGAGCATGTTGTGATAATGGATGCCGAGGACATTCACAAAGCCATTGAAGGTGAGAGAGCTCAGTGAAGCGCCAATCGGTAGAGTCAAAGTCCACACAGTTTGTCGCTTCTTTGTTACTAAAAACGGTTATCATAGAAGCTAAAGAGTGGACTATTTGACTTTTGAGGGAGGGGTGGGTGATTCTGTACCGAAAAAAGTACATGACTAAGACCACTGCCGAAAAAGAAATTCACGTGCATTCAGTGAGCCGTATAAAAGCATGTATGTTACACGCAGAAAAAATATCATGCGTACACATGTACCGAGAAAACAATTTCCTATTGTTCATGAAAGGGTTTTTGAAAAATTCGTGCCGCTACTAAATCACCCTCACACTTCCTCAAAAGTTAAAAGGTCCGCCCCTAAGAGGAACTCCCGAAAATTGTGTTCATTTTGACGTTGATCGTCGTCTATAGAAGTAACACCGGCACATAGTTTGTCACAAGGTGACAAATCAGGCCCCGAATTCCATCAAGGTGTGGATATGCACCCATTTTTTTTTTTTATAAGAATGCTGTTCTTCCGGCCCAGGCTGAATATTCTTATTTTTTCTGCTGATTTTAGGCTGAAATATTCATGTGAATATTCTTGGATTATAGGAATAAAAAGCGGACTATGCCGACACAGCGTCAGATTATTTGTCCTATCATGACTTTGACTGCGTTAAGGCCTGTCCAAACGGGAACTGTTTGGCGACCAAACACCATCAAACATTGTTGGTGACCAAACATTTTACCGTTTGGCCACCTTGTTTGGTGCTGTTTGATCGTGTTTGATCGTGTTTGGTCGTGTTTGATAAAATTTGAAGACCATCAAGCATTCGATCAAACAACTTAAAACATTTCTTTTGTTCTCGTGTTTGATGGGCGATGATTTGTTCGTTTGGACAGCCGTATCAAACATGTTTGGCGCTCGCATACGTGCCACGCGTGCTCAGCGGCTTGTATCCATAGTTTGATCTGTGTTTGATCAAACATATTTTAACCGTTTGGCCTCTCACTTCACCATCAGCATGTTTGGTCACCAAACAATGTTTGATGATGTTTGGTCGCCAAAGATTTCCCGTTTGGACAGGCCTTTAAAGTAATTTTGGAGCCAGACTGCAGAGAATAAAGCCTGATATGGCACACGTAACTTCTTGCAGAAATCTTGTTAGCATCGAACATACAGCTAGTGCTGTTTTTTTTTTTTTTTTGCTAGTTTTGCCGTTTAGAGAAAGGAAAACTTTTTTACACGGTGAAATTAAAACAAGAGATTATATTTACAAATTTTCAACGCACAAAATTATATTCTTTTCAAAATCTCAGCCTCGGGGTTATTCTTAAAATACTCTTAAAATTTCTCACAATTTTAGCCTCGATATTTTTATAAAATAAATTCTTATAAAAATGAAAGAGTGTTTATCCACCAGATGACCACCATTGAGGGGATTTCTAAAGCAAACCCGCCTCGCGATTTTTAGCTGTACGATATTTACACAAGAAGGCGTACATTGTGGAACAAGCATGTACACATTTTTAAGCAATCCAAAGTATCCAACTGATCTTCTAGATAGCTCGCTGTAGCCGAGGGAAGACTACTTAGAATTTTGCCTGTCTTAAATTTCTCTTTTTCTAATTGTTCGCAGAGAACGACAAAGAAAAGATTCTTCAAATCCTGGGTAGAGTCTCTGAAAAGAAGAAATTGGATAAATTCAAACAAAAGTACAAAGAGCTTTACGATAAGGTAAGAAAAGAAAACCTGTAAAATAATTTAATTATTGTTTTTCATGTTTTAAAAATGAAGACCGGAGAGACAGTGTAATTTGGTGTTCATCAAAAATTTGTTACCTTTCCAAAGCTATCTGCATCTTTTAAGCGTTTTTAATGTCATTATATTGCAAACTAAAATTTCTGTTTCTTATTTCTTTCTAAATTAAACAGGATTTGATGGAGGAAGTCAAACCAAAACTAGACGAAGAAATGCAGGACATTTTGGATTGCCTGGGTTCCGATGCAGAGGAAGACGCTACAAAGCTATACGAAGCCATGAAGGTGAGTAAAGCCATGCTTTTCTTCTTGCAGCTTACAATGCAAGCTGTCGTTAATTTCTCCTCCTCGAAAGATGTTGTTGTTACTCGCGTTTTTGAATTTTCATTCGCAAGTAACAACCAGTCCTGAGAAGCGTTACACCGAGCCCTGTAAACCGACGTCATCAGTTTGGCATTTCTCAAGCCCAGTCTCAAATAATGAGCCTCGCAAAATTTCTTTATTGTCTGACAATGTTTAACACTTTTTCCAACCTTTTGCATGTACTAGGGACTGGGAACCGATGAAGACATTTTGATTGAAATCCTGTGCACGCGGACAAACACGGTGAGCTTCTTGATTGTTACGAGGGGGGGGGGGGGTGGGGGGTGGGGAGAAGAATTAAAAATGATATAGGACGTTGCGCTTAACTGACTTTTTTGTCTTTATTTGTTGGTTCAGGAGCTGAGTGATATTCGAGCCGCTTACAGCAGAAGTACGTACCCTTTTGTCTTCGCTTAAAATTGTGGACATACAAAGGCGTATTTTAAAACTCTTGGATTCAAACTGATTATAACAAAGTGATACTAACACTTTTTTGTTTGTTGTAGAATACGACAACTCACTAGAGACAGACCTGAAAGGAGACACAAGCGGTGACTTGGAGACTTTACTTGTCGAACTTAGCAAGGTACTAGCTACAATTACTGTAAAAACGAATGCAAAGAAGGGAGCTAGGGGGCTCTTAACAAAAGTTTCAAACACCATCGGCCCTAGTTTTTTACTAGCATCTTTTTAAAAATGCATAACTAAAATGTTTTACGTTAATAGGGTCAAAGAGATGAATCAACTGAAGTTGACAAGGAGTTAGCCAAGGTGGATGCTAAGGACATCATGGAGGTAAAACTTGTTTCGTTCAGTGCGTTCGTAAGTTCATTCCTCCCTTCCGTCCCTTCGTTCCTTCGTTCCGTCGTCCCTTCGTACGTTCGTACGTTCGTACGTTCGTTCCTTCATTCCTTCGTTGCTTCGTTGCTTCGTTGCTTCGTTGCTTCGTTGCTTCGTTGCTTCGTTGCTTCGTTGCTTCGTTGCTTCGTTGCTTCGTTGCTTCGTTGCTTCGTTGCTTCGTTGCTTCGTTGCTTCGTTGCTTCGTTGCTTCGTTGCTTCGTTGCTTCGTTGCTTCGTTGCTTCGTTCCATCGTTCCTTCGTTCCTTCGTTCCTTCGTTCCATCGTTCCATCGTTCCTTCGTTCCTTCGTACGTTCGTACGTTCGTTCCTTCGTACGTTCGTTCCTTCTTTCCTTCGTTCTTTCGTTCACTCACTTGCATATTAATGCCCATCAATCTCATAACTTGATCATAGATGAAAACGAACAGTAAAACGCAATGCACGGATATTTGAGATTCAGATTTGACAGTAAATACATTTATCGTCCTTCAAATAACTTCATTCTTAATCGTCTGACTATAGGCGGGTGTGGCCAGTTGGGGAACTGACGAAGGAAAGTTTATTCGTATTTTCACTCAAAGAAGCCGTCCACAACTTGGTGCAACATTCCCAGAGTACAAGAAAGTGAGTTAGAGTGTGATGTGTAATACATCAAGTTACAGCCTTGTTTAAGGACATCAAAGTCAACTTCGATATCGCGAGGCAATTGAAAAACCGCTCAGCTTTCAGAAAAGAATGCTTGAGGTATAGTAGAAGCAACGCAGCTTAAAATAAAATTCACCACTCAGCGCGATTACTACCATAACGACCCAAGGCTCAAATCATAACTTACAGAGCATTTCACTCACGTGACCAGGAACCATGTAAATTTGTCGGGAAAAAAGAAAGTTTTTATATAAGAAAAGAGTTCAACTTACACGGGATTGGTTTGGTACACCAACATGGCCGCCTTTTCATTGGTTTAGAACACCAATATGGCTGCCCTGACGTCATGTGAAGAAGCTTTTATATCACTATTAGTTAGTTAGCAAAACTAATGTAATGACCATCTAATCTGTGCATTTCTGCCTAACATTTTGCAGTTGACTGATAAAGATATCGCCGAGTCAATTGATAACGAGATGGATGGAGATCTACAGAAAGCGTTCTTAACATTAGGTTAGTATACATACTAAGGAGATGCGGCAGTCATATCTGATCCAAAACGCAAACTGCGGTTTACGTAAACGGGCCTTTTCGCCCTCTCAAGACACGTCTAGTGATGTAAATCTACAGAGATCCGCGTTCTGTCATTGAATGGTGGTTATTTGCGCGCGAAAATTTATAACTGAGCAACGCTGCACGGATCTCTGTAGAGCTACGTCATCACTTTGTAATCTTTCGTGCCCAGTCTCAAACGTATTTCGACGGTTGGTGTGTTACCTTGTCTTTAATTAACAATTATTGGCTGAAGTGGAGGTGAATAATGTTGGATATTTACTAACGAGTCGGGAAGTGGTGAGGAAAATATCTATCACTTTTATCGACGCTGAGATACATTGACAATAAACCAACAAATAGTCAAAATCTCTATTCAGAGGTGAATACTGGCCGTATTTACGACGTGACCGTAATGTAACGTTCCACTGTAATGATATTTTTTTCAATTTTTGATGAAACCTGGGAGCTAGAGTTAGGGTTTGGGTTTTGGCAAAATGTTCCCTCCACTTGTCATTATTGAACTAATATTATTATTGTTTGATTTTTCTAAATAGTAAAATGCGTCCGTGATCCAACTGGTTTCCACTCGGACAAACTTCACAAAGCACTAGAAGAAGGTGACACTAAAACTGTGGCAAGAATTATTCTTGGCAAGAATAAAGTGAGTGTTAAATATGAATTATGAATTAAGTAAGCCTTGGTTAAATGCTTAGTAACTGGATTATATCGTTGACAGCGCGAATCTTCACTTATATAAGTGATACCATATTCGAACTGACGCTCGTCTAACATATTAAACTTAACGAACAACTGAATTCCCACAAACTAAATGTTAAACATTTAGGAGAATTAAAGATCAACGTAGTAATCCGCTGTCTGCTTCTGTCTGGCATTGCAGGCTCAGCTGGACCAGCTTACAACAGCATACAAAAAAGCTCACAAGATGGAACTCGCAGATGAAATTGAGAAGAAATGCAATGGAGACTTAAAAGCAATTATTCTTGCTAAGCTAGGAAAAGGTAAGGAGGATAATTTTGGAACTTGTAAACTGCTATGATCATACAAATGGTAAGAGCAGAACGATCATCATGGAGGTGTCATCAAGCGATACACTATACTGTACTCTTCAAGAAAGTAACAAAACTGCTTGCAGTTAGCAGACTCCCAGAAGTGTTAGGAGTTCTGGTAAACTCCTGCAATTTTTTTCTTACCTTTTGAAACAATTTCTTCATAGAACAGAGACCACAGTCAACCGCAGATGAAAAAAAAAGTACTTTTGTTTACTTACGTTAGTTTTCGAAAATGTTATAGTATGTAATGGAATATATAATTCCCAAATTAAACTGCATTATACATGGTCATTATAAATGGTGACGTTTTCTTTTAGCATAACTAGAACATTTTTCATTTTATGTAATGTTTAAAAAAACGAGAAGTAGTGTTTTATCGGATTAAAAACACGAGGCGTAGCCGAGTGTTTTAAACCCGATAAAACACATGCTGCGAGTGTTTTGAACAGCTTCAAAAACGTTTGTCGTAAATCTTTTTTTTATTGCAATAAACACAAATATTTACATGACTTTCAGTACAACACTTAACTAAACATAAACAGTACTCTCGGTGCAACACAACTAACTCACACTTTACTGAGTAGATCTACTCATTTTCTCATTTGTCCTTGGGTATTATTTTCTGGAGAAAATCGGCTGCAAAATTTAGCCGTGTCTTTATCAAATTTAAAGACACTCATTAAACATTCATTTCTTCTTGTATTTCCTTTATGAATTATTAATGAGTTTTTGAATTCCAGGCAAAGAGAAAAAGAAACAACCCGCAAAGGTAAGAAATATGAGTGCCATATCATGAGGAGCGAAGTAGAAGTAAGCTGCATAACCGCTTTCCATATGGTCGTTGATGATAATTCTACCAATTTTTTGTTGTTTAATAAAATGTCGTGCGTTATGGAAAAGATAATGGAAATTTCCTTCAGTTTTTTTACCAAGACAAGGAAATTTTGAATAAGGTCATACAAATTCGAAAGAAAACAGGGGAAAATCCCGAAGGACCTTCATTTTAAATGGTTCTTTTTACGGACAAAGAAATGCCATATTTGTCTCTGACCAATCTGAATTTGACTCGTAGCCGGCGGAGAAGCAGGAGAAGGCAAAGAAAGAAGCACCGAAAGAAAAACCCAAACCGAAAGCTGTAGCAGCCCAGGACAAGAAAAGTGATAAAAATACCGCGAAAAACAAAGAAGACGAAGCCGCACTGGCGAAGGACGCGGATGAATTACGTAAAGCGATCGAAGGTAAACGAAAGTAAACAACACTATTTGGAGGAATTTCACAAGACTGTAATTTTAGACTTGGGGAGTTTCCTGCATTTAATGGGAAAATAATTATCTATGTAAGTGATCGGGGGCTTCATCAACGTTTTCAGCAGAAGGGCAACTGGTTTTCACAGATAGGGACAACTTTTTGAATGATCTTCTTTAGACGAAAAGTTTTCCTCTGGATGGTCAAATTAGGCAGGCAAAATCATCCTCACAGCCGGTCAATTTGTACGGTGCCCGGCCTGCAATGACCCCAGACGTGACACAAAACAGTTTTCTCGAAGATATTCCATGTTGCAGCTATAGCTTTCCCCAAACTTCGTGTGTAAGCCGAGAGACTTCACGTTAGATTTGCGCTATCTACCTTTTAGATTTCATCATTGACTTCATATAATCGATCCTCAACCATTAGTTGCGATGGTTTCTTGTCATTTATCAGTGCAAGTCCTTTTCTTAAATCAAAGCACAGGTTTGGTTCCATTAATGTAATGATCTTGGTAAAAACGTTCCAAGCCGAAAACTGCTCTTTCTCTCTTCAATTAAAAGCATATATAGAGCCGATTACTTCACTACGTATAAAATCATGATTCCAAACTTACTTTAGCATCTAATTCCACTGATATCTTTCTGAAACTTGTTCTCAGCTGAAGACAAGACAAAGATTGTGGATATACTGGCAAAGAACTGCGCTGATAAGACAAAGCTGCAAAAGCTGCAGGACAAATACAAGAAAAAACATAATCAGGTATGATATTTGGCGGTGTTCATCTTGGATATTAATTTTGGCTAGTTTAATTAAGCAATAGACCACAAGTTTTTATGGTTGATAGGCTGATAAACCACGCGGGATGTTGGAAGAACACGAGAAGAATTCGTAAATTACGAGCCGCATAATTCAGAAGACACGCGAAATTTCCATGAGTTTGTTGGCACAATATACCATAGCTGATTGACCAATCAGAGCGCGCGCATTCATTTAATTATTATATAACACCAAATAAGACGACCAAGTAGAAAATATACTGTTAGCATTTGTTTACTTCCCCTCATTTGGGGACTTAAAATTCTACATGTTGAGAGGAAAATTGAAACACGAATCGATCTTCGTCTCGGGAGACACTGGTCTGGGAGAAGGGATGACGTGGTAGTGAAAGCGATCGCCTCCCACCAGTGTGTACCCTGGGTTAGAGTTCCTCCTGGCTTCACGTGTGGGTTGATATTTTGTCGTTTTTTTTTTTTTATTTTTATTATTTTTTTTTTTTTCGGGTACTCGCTAAAGACCTGGACATAGGGCCCGTATGAAAACCAAGTATCGCTGATGTGGCTTCCTCTCTAAATATTGTAATTTATGTTTTTGCCTATCGAGCTCTTCCATTCACCCACTTTTCCACAGTCGATTTATTATTTTTTTAAACTTGTTTGTTCATAGGACTTACTTGAAACGGTTAAGCCAATACTAGACGAGGATGTACAAGAGGCCGTGGAATCGCTGTTGATGGACAGCGCAGCACATGATGCTAAAAATCTCTATAACGCTACTAAGGTAAGAAACACGAGAATTTCATACTCAGTCCAGGTTTTCGTTATTTGTTGATTTTACCAGTGGGTTTATTTTAAAATTAATGTAGTTAGTGTTCTGCATTCTCGGCATGTTAGTCTCCCTCTTTCTCTCCTACCTCACGCGGTCTGCTGTTACTAACGATGACTAACGATTCTTTGTCCGACAAGCGTTTTGGATTTTTTAAATAATTTCTGTTTCTCTACAGGGCCTGGGCACTGATGAAGACATGCTGATTGAGGTTCTTTGTACAAGAACCAACTCGGTACGTTAAGTCTCAACCGAATACAAAGCTTTAAAGTTCCCGCTTTGGCCACGCCCAATGAAGTTGACCGCGTAACGAAAGATTGGTGCCGAGTAACGTCACTTCTGTTTTATGGGTCTGAGAAATTGTACGACTCGCACGTATGACATGTCTAGATAAATACGAGACGCATAAAATTTGTAATTAGAGCCTATTTTTTATTTGATGTGCAATTATCTGTTATCTCTGATCTCACGAATCACATCCCATTTATTATATCTTTAATTTGATTTCGTAGTGATATCAGTTAAATAATTTTTTTCATCTTCTTTTTTTTCTTTTACGCAGCAACTGAAAAAGATCAATACAGCTTACAGCAAAAGTATGAGTGGTGTCTATTTGCATATTGTCTTGTTTCCAATCTTTCTCATCAACGTCTGAAAACGTCCGTATTCTGTTGAAAATATAATTAGTTTAATTTCATTCTCTCTGTCTGTCTGCAGTGTATGGCAATACATTAGAGTCCGACCTGAAGGGAGATACGAGCGGCGACTTGGAGACAATACTTGTGGAGCTAAATAAAGTACGAATAATATGTTTATGTAGCTCATAAAAATGGAGATCCATTAGCAGTGGATTTGAACATGCATTCGCTTACAGAGATGGTGTCTCTGTTGTACATTTTCTATGCTGTGTTCTGTGCAAAGTCGAAGTACAGACTTTCTTGCTGTTCTGATTAAGCCACAAAGAGCGTCTGATTGTAAGAGTTTTAGAATGATCACTTTTCATTCAAATTTTGGGCGATTTCTCAGCTCTGAGTGAAAAGTTCAGCCCATTTTTCAACCGCCAGTAAATTGTGCAGATCTCAGCTCACAAGTACCAGTTGAAAATCACATCATTTTTCAGCTGACAATTAAAATTTTGAACAATCCTCAGTTGCCAACTAAGCCTCATCAAGATGCTTGTCGTGTGTCCTCCGGTTGATTATCCAGTACACTCTTCACAATTACTTGTTGCTGAACCTCGATAATTATTGTTCTTTGCCAAATTTTAGGGTCAGAGAGATGAGTCTACTAAAGTTGACAAAGAGATGGCCAAGAAAGATGCTAAAGAACTTCAAGAGGTGAGAAAACAAACTTGACTGCAAGAACTTTAGATCCAGTTGTTTCAGTTAATATTCGTTATGTGTCCCCTTCGTTCAACCAGAGTTAAGGCCCAGGTACGTCAAACGTCGAACTTCACATGAGACGAACTGAATTGCAATTCTAGTCGATCCAAACGGGTAAAGCTCGACCGTTGGGTCAAACGTCGAACTTAATTCAAATTTAGATCGACCAACACGTTTTATCTGTCAAGTCGGACAAACTCAATTCAGTCAAACGTCAAACTTGTCATGAAGTAAGAGATTATCAAGGTACTTACCTTGATAATCTCTCGCATGAACTTAATGCGTTCAGTTTAGTTCGTCTCATGTGAAATTTGACGTTTGACCTGGGCCTAAGAAACATATTACGCGCTAAATTTAAATTCATGATGTATCTGTAATTTCGTAGGCGGGTGTGGACAGCTGGGGAACTGACGAAGGAAAGTTTATTCGTATTTTCACTCAACGAAGCCGTCCACAACTTTGTGCAACATTCCCAGAATACAAAAAGGTAACAGCGTGATGATATATGTTAAAGTTTTTACAGGTGAACTATCCACTACGGCATGTCGTTTATATGTGCTTTTTATCGATTTACAGCTGACCAACAAAGACATTGCAGACTCAATCGACGCTGAGGTGGATGGCGATTTACAAAAAGCCTTTATGACAATTGGTATGCAAATCAAATATCTCTTCATAATTAACAGGACAAAAATGTTCATTTTATGGATCGTTATATGTTTTAACAAATGTATCGTACCAGCTTGTTCGATTCGCATTACGGAAATATCGGTCAGATGTTTACTGTTTGCATGTTTAATGCTCAAGCAGCGGGCAAAGTCCATAAAAAGTTGCAAAAACAAGCAAAGCTAATTTAGTAGAGCATTTCTTATCATAACGTCTACAATGGCTCTTGTAAAACTCTACAACTAAAACTCTGAGTCAGACGTCGTACCAGAGTCAAATCAAATTCGGGATTTACTGATGCCTCGTTACAGTTCTCCTCCTAACTCCCCATGGGAACGCAATCTCGCCAAAATACATTAAGAATTTTGTTTGGCGCAACAGAAGCACGACGCTTGAACTGGGCCTTAGCTATCCAAATTGTAAAATTCAAACTGGTCGGGGAACCAATAAATATCCGAATTCTCCTCTTCGCTGTGAACCAGTTTGCTATATATTAAAAAAAATGATATGTACATTTAGAAATTCGTTCAATTGCGTAAAAGGGGCCAGCGTTTTTTAAACAGTTGCTGAAACAAATTTCGATTCTAAAATCACCAGAAGCATTTTATTTCATGCGAAGTTAGGTTCATTACATATTAAGCTTAGTTACTAGAGCGTTGAGCAAAATTAAAAGTTATTCCCTTTTTGCATTTCAGTTAAATGTGTCCGTGATCAAACAAGCTTCCGCTTGAACAAACTTCAGACAGCATTAAAGGAAGGTGACACAAAGGCTGTAGCAGCAATCATCCTCACTAAAGACAAGGTAATTTAAAATTTGTTTTACTCCACAGAATTCCTCGACGACTGTCTTCTCTCTGTTTTATGCCCAGTGCTCCTCCTGGGCCGGGTTGTTCAAAGCCCGATTAAGCTAACTCAGGATTAGCGAGAATTTTGCTTTTCGGTGAACTTTTTACTTTTGGTTTTGAGTTTGGATAATCTCAAACTACGCAAAACAAAAGCAAGGAAAAACATTAATTCAAGAAAAATTAATACTTTGGTTAACTTTTAGTCCTGGGTGAGCTTAAACAGGGTTTCGAATAACCCGGCCCTGGAGGATCAGCCACCAACGATCTCAGCCCCAGCGCTCCCGGTCCGGACCCAGCCTCCCCAGCTGGGTCCAGGTATAACCGATCGTCGTCATGTCCTACCAAGATCCCGTCGCAGGGTGTCTCTCGGCCTGCCTCTCTTTTGTTGACCTTGTCGATTCCACAGAAGCACTGTCTCGACGAATGTAATGCTCTCCTACTCCCCGTTCTGATTCTCATTTTTCAAATTTGACTATAACACGTAAAGCTCTTCTTGAACTTTGAAAAAATTGACACCTTGCACATTTGAGCACCATTCTTTCCAATTAGAACTGAACTGCTGTAATCATTTTATGCAGGCGCAGGTCGGTGAACTTGTGGCGGCCTACAAGAAAGCAAACAAAGTGGAACTTGCAGATGAGATTGACAAGAAATGCGAAGGAGATACAAAGACGCTGATACTAGCAAAGCTCGGAAGAGGTCAGCTGATTTTTATACTAAGAAATAAAATACTCTCAACTAGATTACAAAATTAAAAGAAGTCAGGCGTCAGTACGATACCGGCATTAAGCAGCTGCGCAAAGTTCGGGTTTTTACTCGAAGTTTAGTATATTTTAGTTTTTATATCTTTATTCAACAACTCTAATCAGAGTTGTCTTCCCAGTTATATCGTGCAACTTTATTTAGCAAGATAAAGCCATGTCATGGAATAAAATAGAAAAGGAAGGGCGAAACGTTTTCGTTAGTTTTGATGTAACAATAACAAAAATGTAGTAGCCGTTATGGTGTTTTTTTTACGTTCTTTTTTCTTTCTTTTCCCAGGGAAAAATAAGAAGCAGCAACAGAGGGTAAAGCCTTGTTATCAATCAATTGCGATAGCTCTGTTTGCCTTGTAGTGCATATGCTTTCTTGACCAAGATAGCTAGATACTAGCGGAGTTCTTTTTTGCGTGTACGTAAACGAACAACTTGGCTAATATCCAGCCATTTTGATTGAACAAGCTGTCCATGTAATTAAGTAACTCAGGCCTTGTTTATACGTCGTACTTAATTATGACGAATTTAATTTACTTTTAAAAATTCGTCGATTGGTCGTTCTTGGACTTAGACATCCGGATTTTAAAATTCCATAGCCAAGTACTCAGTCAGTATTTTTTTCGGACCAGTGGCGGGATTCTCACTAAGTTACGACCAGGCGAATTCAGTCCTAGAAGGCGGCGGCTACTTAGGTTACACCTTATCAACATGGCGAAGTTTAAAATGGCAAATAATGTGTCAGAAGTAACAGACAATCGAGACGTCAACTACCACATAGGAGGAGACAAATAAAGAAAAAGTTTCTTGCGCGGTTGTGCGGCCTCTAGCTGCATGAACACGCTATATCAGCAATTTCTATGTACCAAAATGGGTAAAGCGTGTTCCACGAATTTACTTAGTTCTCCAGACGTTATACCTACGCTGCACAATCGCCTAATTTAATTACTGGCTGGTATTTGGGTTAAAATTGTCGAAATGACTTAGATCGACTTAATTACTTACTAAGAACTTAACTGTGTGAAAATCCACGAAGTACTCATGGACACCGAATTAATAGTGCAGTACAAAAAGCTACATAGCGTTATGTAAGTTTATATTTAGTTGTAACGCCATCAACAGCCTGGAGCCAAACAAGACGCGTCCAAAGCAAAACCTAAAGCAAGTCAGGAGAACAAGAAAACCGACAAAAACAGCGAGGAGAACAAAGAAGCAACAATGGAGAAAGACGTGGATGAATTACGAACAACTGTGGATGGTGAGTAATATATCAAACACGAAAGAGCGTGTTTGACCACATTTCCCACACCGAGAAGAGAGTTGAAAATACGACGCGTAGCGGGGTATTTTTGACGAACTTTGAGGTGTTTGGAAATGTCATGAAGCATGGTCTTGAGTGTTTGATATATCTTCTCAATCGAAACTAACACTAAGGAGAAAATGGGGAAATAAGATCGCGAAAATCTAGAGTAAATTAAGATCAGATAACCAAAAACCGTCACGGACTTGATTTCCTTTGTATAAACTCGATGAATTATTAACGAGTTTGAGACGTGAACTTCAAACACTCTTTAAAACAAAGTTAAAGCTCTCTCATGTTGCTGTCTTCTTTCGTAACCTCTTCTCATCATATTCTTTATTAAGTTGTTTAAGCCGATTAGGCATCACACCAACTGTATCTTGTTTTGCATAAGTTGAACTATTTAACTCCATAGTTTCACTCCACCCGCCCTGAATTTTCTCAATTATATGGGAAAGTCTTCGGACACGCAAATGGTTTTTCGCTATTCTGCGGTAGTCAAGATGGCCGTCTGATCTAGCTAAGGGACGGCAAATTCGGTATTTTTATTCTTAAGCAGTCGTAGTTTGGGAGTCGTATAATGTAAAACGGTTTCTTTGTTCTTTTTTCTGTATTAGCTGGTGATAAGGACAAGGTTGTGGACATATTAGCAAAATATTGTGACGAGAAATCCAAATTACAACAGCTGAAAGACAAATATAAGAAGAAACACAATCAGGTATTAATTATAATTAGTAATTATTAATCAATTAAGAATTAATTAATTAATTGGTGTCAATTGATTAAGTTTCCCTTGCCTTCTTTCCATTTTCAATGGTTTTGCTTATCAATGCATCTGTTTTGCTGATCCAGAATCTCTTGTGTTTTATGCAGGACTTACTAGAGGCCGTCAAACCGGTTTTGGAAGAAGAACAGTTGCAGGACGCGGTTGATTCTCTCTTGATGGAGAGTTCTTCGTACGACGCAAAAATTATGTATAACGCTATGAAGGTATGAAAGCACGAACTCCATGCTAACCACCACGGCTCTTCGGTAAAATAGTAACGTAAACTATTCAGTGGTGTTAAGCGTCCGCAAGTTTCACGTTGGGTTATTTGTCGGGTCGAAGTGAGGGCGTTGTAATCTCAGTTATCAGTTCAATTTGCGGTGGTTTATCAGCAGTCAGTTAAAATTAATATCTCGGCTGTCGCTTAAGTTTGCAGATCTCACTTTGAGCTATGAGTTAAAAGTGTTCTCATGGGAACGAGGTCGAAGGGTAACACGCGTCATCTATCGAATGGGAGATGGGGTAGGGTCCAGTTCTCAGCATTCGGTTAAACCCCATCCATACCTTCTATTTAATCTGGAAAAAACTCCTATTGCTTCTGTAAAGGGCGACTTTTAGTTCGAGTTTTTCTTAACCTGTTTAATCAATTCGTAGGGCCTGGGCACTGACGAAGATGTGTTGATGGAAGTTCTTTGTTCCAGAGATAACGCTGTAAGTCCTTCGCAATGAAAATCCATATGGCTCTTAATACAGGTGTCTTATTTTTGAAAAAAAAACTAATAACACAAGTTTTAGATAGACGTAAGAATACATCATCCAAAACTACGATTCTTACTCAAATTACAAAGTACCTTATCAAAAAAGGTAAATTTTATAAGTTGTAAAAGAGGCAGGAGCCTTCTGAAAAGAGCTTGATGTTACAAACCTTTTTCGCTACTTGCTGTAGACTCGAACAGTGCGAATGTATCGCTGAGGAAATTTGAGACTTTCATAAGCGGTGGTTCTTTGCTGAAAATGAAAAATTTGGCCAATTCTTAGCTATCAGCCTAACTGTAGCCAGACTCTCAGTTGATCATCATTTAACATAATTAATTAAAGCTACCTCTCTCCTTAGGAACTGGCCAAAATTAAAGAGGCATACACAGAATGTAAGTGAAACTACCGAGTTATAGTTATTATTATATATACCGCTAAGTGGAACACCTTAACAAGTATTCGTTGTTCGTCTCTTTTTTTTCGAATTTATAGCGTATGGCAGGTCGTTAGAAAAGGACCTGAAAGGAGACACGAGTGGCCACTTTGAAGATTTGTTGGTCGAATTAAGCAAGGTAAGTTAAGCGGGTACCTTAATCTCCTCTTTTCCCATTTCATGTTACAGTAGCAAAACGGAGCGATTCGACAAAATTTTACAGACAGCGTTATGTGTTGTAATAGAAACATCTCTGTAGCAACACATTCAGTGAAATGGTATTTGGGCATTTCGGCCAAGAACTACAAAATAGTCCGAAATTGACTCACTTACATGTTGGGTTGTATCATAATGCAAATGAGAAAAGCAAACCGCGCAAAGGGCTATTGGTGAAGCTTAATCATGGTATAAAAATGATGAGTGTTTTTTTTTAATAGCGTTTGTTTGTTTCTCTTTGTGAATGTTTTAATTGTTATCTGATGGACTTAGGGGCAGCGAGACGAATCCAGCAAAGTTGATAAAGGTTTAGCCAAGAAAGATGCAGAAGCTCTCATGCAGGTATTTCATGGAATGTTATAATTTCACCGTCACCCGGTGCAAAGTGAAACATGAAAAGGAAGTGAGCAACCATTCTTATCCTTTGGCTAGTTTATCTCTGTTTTTGTTACTAATATTCATCTTCTTTAAATCTGGGAGCTGACTTTGGCCCAGTTCTACTAGTATCTGAATTTCTGTCAACTGTTTATTCAATTAGTGGTCTGTCCTATTACTTTGTCAGTTTGTCTCTCTTCCTGGTATTCCATCTAAACTCGTAAATCCTTTTACAATGCGTGGTGGCCAATGTGGTGGCCTATATTGAGGAGAGGTCTGGGCTCTAGACCTAGCTACTGTGCGTTTCGTCATGTTTTGTACCCAGGCAAGATACTTAACTTTCACAGTGCCTCTCTTCACCTCTCCCCACGGGGTATACAGGTAAATGCGAGCGAACTGCGAGGACAATCTAACAAAATACCTGGGGGCAGGAGAAACCTGTCATGGACTTCACACGTGTCGTGCGAAATATTGACCCATAAAAATATGTCGTTCAAACAACAGAGCGTGTGAGAAGCTAAGCTAAGCTAATTGTATCTCTTTTCGCTTATGTTTATAACCTCAGGCTAGTTATCTTGGCACGGACGAAGACAAATTTGTGCAGGTGTTTACTCAGCGAAGTTTTGCTCACCTCAAAGTAGTGTTCCAGGAATACAAAAAGGTAAATGTAAACCAAAATGCTCTGAACACAACAGTTTGCCCTTGATACTTATGGACAAATTTCGTCTTTGTTTCAGTGTGACTAAGTTGTCCTGATTTCAGCGGCTTACCTCTTTTTAAAGTCGTCTCCTTATCCAGCCAGGCTTAATAATAACATAATTAAAAACATTGAAAACTCGCTGGCTTTAGGTCCTTACCTTTGATTTTAGAGTAGCTTAACTTTCCGTTATTTGTTTTTGTCTATAATTTGTAGGTTTGTAATCAAGAAATGGACGAATGCATCGAGGAGGAAATGAGCCAAGACTTGGAGAAAGGATTTTTAGCGTTGGGTACACTGCCTTAACTTTATTGTTGTTTCCATTGATTTATTGGCTTGAATTAAACAGTAAAAACGTGTAAATATGTGTAGACTGCCAGCATCCGGTCTTTTCTCGTAGGTTCTTTAGCTAACGAGTGTCCCAACCCCTTTCAGGCTGCATCGCCTCGCTTCATACTCCCTGCCTCCCACGAGAGAAAAACAGTGTGCCTTCAGTTTAAACCATGTGCTAAATAATCATCGTGTCTTAGAAACTCGGTCGCACAAGACATTTTCTCATCCGTTCTTGCATTTTTCGTGTTCTCTTTACAGTGAAGTACACTCGAGATCCTGCTACTTTTTACGCTGCTAAACTCCAGAAAACTTTAACAGATGGCGATACTGACACGGCTGGACGCGTCATTCTCACCAGCACAACGGTAAAATTATTGAAACCAGGGTGCATTCAGAGTAGATTACGCCGAAGATCTTCGGCGTAACCTTTCAATTTCTGCGGCGTTCTGGCGTGCGATTGCAGTTTTTGGCGCGTACGTTTATATTTGCTGGTGCTGGCGTATAAAAGCTTAAATACACACGGCGAATTGGCGTGATAACTATGGCTTCATAACTTCTCTTTATCCCCCATATCCTGGTCGATAACGGGCATCTTACGATCCATTTGAGGGCAAATTTTCCCACCCGCGCCAAGTTGGCGTTTTTAAACGGCCGCTCACCAGGCGGAATTTAAAAAGCCTAGGCGTACCTTCGGCGTGAAGGTCTTGCTGAATGTACCCTGGTAAGTTAAAACATAACGAAAATACCCTTACAAAACTAGGATCTAGAGTATGAAGTTGCAATAATAGTTACTCTAAGCCAACTAACGGAACGGTTACAGATTTCGAATTTTCTCTGGTTCCCAAAATCATCAAAGCCAGACCACGCATAGCTCATAGTTGTTCGGGCATGACGTTCGTCAGGGCAGGACGCGAAATGAATTATTCTCGTTTTGATTTATTCATACAGAAGGTATTTACAAGGTTCATTTCTTCCCAGGCCGAGCTAGCAGATATCGCAGGAGCGTACAAAAAGCTTACCAGCAAAGATCTCATCAAAGATGCTGAAGCAAAGTTCAGTGACAACATGAAGAAACTGATTCTTCCCAAACTGAAAAAAGGTATAACTTAACGTAGTTTTGAATGTTTCACTTTGTTTCGTTCTGTTTTGTGTTGGGCGTGGTTTTGGAATTCCTTCTGTAACTTTTTCGAAACTTTTGTTTCTTTTGTTTAACTACAGCGGTCCAGGAACAGAGAGAAAAGGTTAGTATTGTCCCATCTGCATAAGTTGTAATAAATCAAAGAAATGAATTAAGAAGAAGAACGATACCCGGAATACGCAAGCAAATGAATGAGAAACAAGGAACTGTCAAACTAAAGAACGAACGCGTGAACAAACGAACGAACGAACGAACGAACGAACGAACGAACGAACGAACACCAACGAAAGAAAAAACAAACGAACGAACGAACGAATGAAGAAACGACTGAACGAATGAGTAAGCAAGCTTATGCGAACTTAAGCGTGTGAGTGTCGTGTTTTAGACTGATATTTATTAATTTTGTCCTTTTTCACTCACCAATCAAGGAAAAGGCAAGCAATGGTCCTAAGAACAAGAAGGCAGCGACAGGTGGAAAACAAGATGGCGCTGCGGGAAAGAAAGCAGACGCGAAACCTACTGCTAACAGGAAACCATCTCAGAAGAAGAAAAGCCAGCTGGATGATAAACAAGAATATGCAGCGCTGCGAGACGCTATTGATGGTGAGTGCTGTCATGGGTCTGTCATTCATTGTATGGACGACTTTGTCCAGCAAGATTACTGAAAAGAGTGTTTTTGTTTTCTCACCTGCAAAGCCAATAATAAAAAGACGATAAAAGAGATTGTGTGCAGAAATCTTGAGAAGAAAGAAGACGCCAAGAAACTAGTGGAGGACTACAATTCCAGATATAGCAAGGTGAATCACTTTGGAGTCAATTTCGTCAATTCCTATAGTTATAACGTGAAGTGTGTGTACGAAGCGCAGGATGCTCAAGTGAAGTGTACTGAACAGAACTTACGTTTCGCGCTGTAATTTTAGTGCAGCGGTTTTCAATTGAGTGTCGTAAAACCAGAACCAAAGTAACCACTCTAGCCAATCACAAAGGACACAGATAACCAAGGGACAGAACCAATCAAAACTACAAGTGAATAAATGTAGCTGACTTAAAGCGCGGGAAAACGTGTGCGAACAAGGCGCGATTGGTTTTGGTTTAGCTTCTGATTAGCTAGCGAAGTGACGCGAGTTTTTTTTAACCAATAACGTAGTGGTTATGCAACACCAAAGCACTTTTTTGCACTTGCCAATCAAGTAAAAACCGCTCTATTTTGCAAAACGAAATATATATTTCCAGTTTTTAGTTGAGATGTTCCAAGATGTAAGCGAAACGATGCGGTTTTTTTTATTATTATTATTCCATCAGGAATTATTTGAATCCTTGGATGAAAAGTTAGAAGAAGATCTAATTGAAGCTTTAGCCGCCTTGTCTTTATCCAAAGCTATGTACGACGCTCGGATCTTGGATCAAGCTATGCAGGTGAGTCACTGTCTAAGTTTGTCATAAGCTTGTCTAAGCTTATAATAAGTTCTGGCAATTCGATCTTCTTCGCTTTAGAGGCGAGATCAATATATGTTTGCTTGTTTTGTATTCATTTAAATCGATCTTTCCTTTTAGGGTTTGTTTACAAAGGAGATTGTACTGATTGAAATTTTCTCAACGCGAACTAACGCGGTAAGTGAACCTCCTGAAGAATATTCAATTCCTCTGTGATCCTGACGAGAAGCATGGTTTTACTTTCCGGGTAGCTACTTCATGTACCTTCATTATAGTGTAACCATGTTGCCTACTACTTGATCACAAGTACTTGGGTGTGTAGCTATTATAAAGAAATTGAAGCCAGCCACTAGTTTGCAAATTGAAATTAATGTTAATCATTTTTAATCTATCAGGAAATCGCAGCCATCAGACAAGCCTACAAGAAAAGTAAGCCAAGTCTGTATAATGTTTTTATTTTCACCTTGTCGGAGACCCAGTCTCTTACAACCCAATTTAATGCATTAATGTGAAATTTTGTCTGTCTCAGAGTACAGGAAAGAGCTTGAACAAGTTATAAAGGATGACACGAGCGGCGACTTTGAAACATTACTAGTAGAACTTTGCAAGGTTTGTGATTCCTGTGGTTTGTGTTCCCTGTCTAGGTTAAGTCCTGTTTATTTACCTACCTGTCTTAATACAATGTTAGTATCACAGTTTTTTTGTAAAGAACATTAATTTAAGGGGAGAAATTAGCGAGTTTCTTTGAGTAAAGTTGTCTTTTCTCAGTTTGTCGACTTCTTTTCGTGCACTGATTTAGGGCAAGCGAGACGAGAGCACAGCGGTGAACGATGATTTAGCTCATAAGGACGCCGAATCTTTGCTGGAGGTGAGGAAAAAAAATGAAGTCGTTTACTATTTGTACGGTGAAACCTGCAGCTTAGTTCATCGTCGTCATCATCATCATCATCATCATCATCATTCTATTAAGTAATGTAGGCTACAAAATTGGCAGCCAATGAGGCTGATGTGGACCTACAATTAACTAATAAAATTCAATGTAATATAAAAACTAAAATAGTGTCTAACTTAGATCTGTTCTTTTCAATGTGCACGCGAAAGAATGTTGGACGTGTTTTTTGAACTTGTCAATTTCTCTCCGCAGGCTGGTATAAAGAAGTGGGGCACAGACGAAGAAACCTTCATAGAGATATTTACGTCGCGCAGTTTCCCACAGCTGAGAGCCATGCTTCCCGAATACAAGAAGGTAGATGCAAATCCTACAGTGAATATTTGCCAGTACTTGCTTGCATATGTGTTTGTTTATTTATTTGTTTTTATGGCATCAACGGTTTTTGGCTAATTTTAAAACGATTTGGTTGATCGAGGTTTTGAGCAGGTACCAAACCAGCAGCAACCTGTGTGTAGACTTCTACTATGCTGTTTTGCGACATAACCATAACCATAACCAACCAGAACCTGACAGTCAGGTTAAATCCGGCTGCGAACCAGTAAAACACGATTTGATACAAATTCTTTTCTCATTCGCTTCGCTCAGCTGAATAGAATACATTTCTGTCATAAGTAGACGAGACAAATAACACAACAAATAGTGGAGGGAGCCGCCTGCAATAATCGAGTTTATTCACAAGAAAGTGAGTTACGCTGAATACGGATTACAAGAGAGGAAGAGGCAGTAAAACACGTGATCAAACTCTAGCAAGCCAGAGAATATACATAAAACTGTTAGACGTTGTTCTGTGTGATATTCACGTACAAGGAATGGTTTACCAAGGTCTGGCGGAATATCCCACTGTGAAATAATACAATACAAGCTAATTTAAAGGGACACTGTCTCCATTTTTAGCATGATTTTGGAAATCTCAAAAGCATATATTGATTATTGGAAGCTGAACAACAATGGTTTCATTTTGTAGAGCAGTACTCGATCGACAAATGATTGAAACCCATTAGGAAGTGAGGATGGCCAACGTTGGCAAGCATGGAAACGGATTGCGATATGGATTTACTTGAAAAAGCGTCAGGATGTCAGTTTTTCAAAGATTCAAGTTTGGCCGAAAATCGTTGAAATTGTGCAAAAATGTTGCTGCGGTGTAGACTTTCTTCCAGACATTGCCTTTAATCATTTAGTTAGAGTTAATTAAGTTTTCATTACATCAATTTAGGGACCATTTCGCGAATTAATATCAGTTTTAAGCAAATATATCGTGACAGTGTCCCTCAAACACCTAAAAGAAATACATTTCAATCGCCGCAAAAACACACATTTTACGAGAATTTCATTGTGCTGGCTTATATTCCTTTTAGTGGGCTAAGTGTGAAATCGAGGACACCATAGATTCCGAGATGTCAGGCGATCTGCGGCAAGGATTGCAGACTCTTGTCAAGTGCATCAGAGACCAGAACCAGTTCCTCGCGGACAAGCTGCAAGTTGTACTTCATGACAAATCTACACCTACTGTGGTTAGGATCATTCTGGGAGAGGTGAAGTAATCTATTGTGTTTACTCGGAGGTTGATCATGATATCAAACATCTCAATCTGTTTTCTTGGTAGCAATAAGACACGTCACTCCAAGAGCTGTACAAGCTCGTTCAACATACGTACACGTGTGTATTCCTAAAATACAAAGATTTACGTGATTACAAGTTTATAAAATCTACTTTTGTAACTGAAACAACTGTTGTCGTTGTTGTTTTTTAAATTACGTATAAATAGCTTTTTCTGTTATTGCTTTACTTTATGCGAATGTAACCGTTGGAGATAGGATGAAAAGTTGTTTAACGTTGTAAAATCATCTCAATATAAATTATGATATACTTTCATAATCGTCAATTTCACTGTAGTAAGTTTTAAATTCCATTGTTCTACTGTACCCACCTTAGAATGACAATGGTAGAGGACATGTATTTCAGTTAAATAAATTGGATGTAACCAGCAATTGACCTATCAAAAAGAGAGAATTAAGTATACTTTTCAGTTGTAAAAGGAAAGTTAACATAAACACATCGTGGTTTTGTTGCGTTTTATTTTCCATCAACACGCAAAAAAATGGTCTTAACAAAATATCAGCCTTGGGTATATTCGAAACATACTCTTAAAATTTCGCCTTTTTTAGCCTCAATATTCTTATAAAAAAGAGTGTACTAAAAGAATGAGACAGAAATGTACTGTAATTTTTGCCGTGTTTGCCCACCAAGCAAGATGGCGTCAGAAACCGTGAAAAGGTCTATTTTAAATTAAAGTTTATTTGCTCTATCTAATTTAAGTTCTCTCTGATTGCAGAACACCATCGCTGAGATCGAGAAGGCTTACAACGCTACGTACAAACCGAAGCTTGCGGCCGAAATCGAGTCGAAATGTAGCAATGAATTGAAGAAAGTTCTTTTACCGAAATTGAAAGGTATAAAACAAGTCAAGTTTTGAATCCACTACAAAAGAAATAGAAACCTAACTCCTGTAAAAATACGCATTTTTTTCACTCGAATCCTTCTTTGTAAATTATCTTTTACATTTTCTCAGCGTTATAGCATGATAAGATGTCATTCTGAAGTTAATATTTAAATCGTCACGGCATGTATATACTGGACATATCTTACTTTGACATGGTTTTCGTAGCCGGTGTCACACGCCCTGTATTTTCTTAACCGGCTTTCTGTATATGTGGTTTATATATTTATATTTATCGATATATTCTACATTTGGAATATAAGTTGTAATTTAATATAATTACGACAACCGAGGAACAGGATTCTTGTGAGGTATGTAGGCTCCTGCACATACACCTTGTAAAGTATGTGGTCTATATAAAGCATTCTCTGTAAGCACCTTGTAAAAATGCACTTTGTAACAACAGCACTTGTGTTGCACTTGTTGAAGTTTTCTTATTTATTAACAGATGATGAATGGACCCTTCACGATTTCAACACCATCTTGGTCAGTGGACCAAATATGGCGTGCATTGTAGTAAAATGAATTTCTGCACACTTTCCGAAATTCAAATGCGAAAATTCTACGCCACTCCCGGTTTTTGTGGTTTCGAAGGTTATGTGCAAGACTCAAATACGAAAACGTCATAAAAGGAGCAGTGGTAAATCAAATTACGAGCCGATAAACCAGGCGGATAAAAAGCACTTAATCACTGGCCCCCAAGAGAAACAGTGAGTTTTGTTTTCCCAAGACCACGAAACTCTGTTTCCTGTGGGGCGAGTCATGAAGTGTTTTGTTATACCTCCCAACTGAAAAATAGAAAAAAGTGGGGAAAAAACATATTTGCTTGACGCCTGTCGGCACAACAAATTTGCCTCGGTTTCTAGGTGCACGACCTGACCACGTGCTAGTCGAAAGTACAAGTTGTTTCTTCCCCAGGGAGTTGGTGAGTTTTGACCCACGACACGCGACACGTTCTCCAATCGGGAGGTATAACAACAATTAATAAAATTGCACACGCGGTGTTCAAAGCTTAACTTTCCGTTGACTGCGTTAAAAGTTTTGGCTTGAAACTGGGCGAGTTAGGGATTTTCAGACATTCATTAAGCGCCGGTTTTGGTGGGAAAGACTTTGGGAACTACAGAGATCCGTATAATCCCTCTGATTGGTTGTAGCTAGATTTAAAATTTACGTAAAAAAATGTAAAATTTACGCAAGCAACAACCAATCAGACAACACGAATCTCTGTAAACCTACGTCACCAGCGTGCAATTTTTCAGTCGGGTCCAGTCTCACACGTCTCTCGCGCGAAGAAAGAATTAAGGCGTAGAGAGACTAAGGAGAAAGGCACTTAAAACGGAATACAACGCGCACATGAGGATAGTTGTGTTACTCAAACATATAGCACATAATTGATGTGGCAATTCACAGCCTGGTCCAGCCTCCTTATGTAACAGAGTAATCTTGTCTTAATCCATTCTGTGCTTCTTTTTTTTTACCAATCCCACATCTGAATGCTTTGCTTCAAACTCCAAATCCTACCGAGAAATCTCTGACACTTCATTTACATTCTGGTATTGAGTAGGGGGCTCTTTATACCCTCGGAAAGTAAGGTTATTCACAATGATAGCACTAAGTATAGTTCAGTTCAGAGAACAATTGCTGTCTCCTGAGGGGAGAGTAACCAGTAACGTTTTAAGCAACCACCGACCAACCCTTTCCTTACAGCCATTTACGTATGAAAAAAATGGTTATGATCGAGAGTACTTGACGAATTTTAAGCAATGCTTTCCAGTTAACTTAAGCTTACTCTTGTCTCTTGACAACTTATTTTTTGGCCAGCTATTATGTGTTCCTTTCACATTTACGACACAATAATATCGTCTTAACATCAGCAAACAAGTTCTTTGTGAAGTTACGTAAGCAAAACTACCAAAATAAACGAACACAGACTCGCCATAAAACCATCGTATGCTTTGTTTCCCTTACCTCGGTCAATCTTTTTAATTCAAACGATTCTAGCCCTGCTCACTTTAATTCTTTCTTTTCTAGTTTACTTCGTCTAAGTTGGTCAATTCTCCCGGAGGGGAAAACTTGCGCTGCAAAGCAAATAACGGCTGAGAATAAGACAATATAACTGACCAACCAAATGACTTTCAGCTTAATCCTCGATTAGTTTACTGTAAAAAGGAATGTACGAATGTTTTTAGCAAATCAGAAAATCACACATTTGCTACGCCTTCATTCGAGAACTCTCCTTTGTCTGAATGGCATGCTGCGTTGCTAAGTAACCATTGCACTGTCAAAAACGTTGAAGGTTGAGACTACTCGCGGTGGTGGAACTTTTTTGTCACGCAGTCAGCGAAAAACGAGTAGCTCTGGGAAAAACAATGAAGATAGAACAGAATTCCATTGTCAATCCTAACAAACAGACAAGCACACGTACTATGAAGAAAACACTCAATCATGATATGTCTCCAGTGCCACTGTCTCCATCACATTCCATTGACTTAACTATATTCACAATTTCCTCTCTTTAACTGTTTTCCACCACAATCTCATTGTCATTAACAATTCTCTCTAACAGCTAAATCTTTATCTACAGACACAGGGCCGGACAAAGAGCCACGAAAGGTAATTACTGAAAACTTCCTGTTCTGTTTGAGTTCTCTGGTGAGCTAGTTAGTGGCGTCTAACTATTCAGAATTGAGCTGCCTTGCAGCCATTAAAAAATTCCATACACTCAATTGACACGGGAATTGGCGACGTTAGATTCAGCCAGCTGATACACGAGAGATAGAAGATTGAAGCTGTATTTGTCTATGCAGTTTTCCACTGATTATAAAGAACGAAGGGTCATATTATGGAACATTAATAGTGTCACAGAAGGTTTTCAATTTGGTTTTGTTCGGCGTGAAAAGATGGGGATGAGAAACAAGACAGCACTATAATCGAACTTTAAACTTGAACTTTAACTAAATTTTGTTTTCTTGCATACAGTTACAATCTCTTGCCCCTGCAACTAGCTCTGGAACTAATCGAGGCGGGGGCAAGAGTTTATATTAAAAAGGAAAGAAGGAAAAAATAATAATTATAATTTACAACAAATTAAAAAAGGTACAAATAAACAATAGAAAAAAAAAAACTACAAAAAAATGCGAAAAATCGCGATCCCGAGTGAGAGAGAATTGACCTCACTTAATTGACTTCACTTAATTAAGCACTTAATAGTGCTTCTGTAAACACTATTAAGGCCCTTAATTCTAGTGCTGTAGCAAGGCCATTTTAGATTCTAGATTTCCTCCTTTTCCTGGTGTCCCCATTACGCGTTCGTGCTATTTGTGAGCACAGCTTGACTGCGAGGCTACCGGACGTTTTCGTAAGCGGGTTTGAAGTCACATGCATTTCTTTCTTGAAATTTGCAGTTTGCATAATCTTATGTAACTTGCATACGGCGGCTGCGCCCGCAGTACTAGCGACAGTCAAAACCGTACTGTCCCACTCAAACGAGGAAATAAAAGGTATTTTCTCAAAGCTAACAAACAAAAAAGGCAATTCTAAAATTTTCTGCCTCTCGAGAATTCGAGAATTTTGGGTTTTGTTTAATGAAAAACAAACTAGGTTGTCGGTTAAGCTTGGCACAACTGTTATTCTCCCTGGCGACATCTGGCGAGCAAGTTGCCGGACGAGAGAGACCCAGTTGTGCCAAATTTTAGCTTTAACGCCAAAAATGATTCATTTTTCTCGTTGTACAATTTGTTATGCTTTCTGCCATTTTATATCCCTTTTCCATGAATTTCAATGTCATTTCCAGAGTCTGAAAAGTGAACGAATTAATTGTCTTTCTATACGAACAGTACATGTGACATCAGGACAGAACAGGTTTAATTTTCCCGACTGCATGCTAAATGCTAATTGGTTAATTTAATTACATTTTGGTGGCATCATTCTTATGCAAGGAACGCGAGAACGAAAGAAATGTGAGAAGTTTAAATATTATTTAGATGTTTATTTATAGAGGAAATCGTTTTCACAGGAAGAAAAACCAAATAGCGAGAAACCTGCTGAAAGCAAACCGGAAGAGATTAAGCCTGAAAACAGCAAGCCGGAAGTGACGACTTCAGATCAAAATGCGGAGGCTAGTGAAAAGCCAAGAGGAAATGATGAAGGATCTGGTAACCAGGAAGAAAAGACAAAGGAGGAAAGACTACAATTAACCGTTGAAAAGGTTGGTAACTTTACGTAACCTAACGTGTGCATTTTAGAGAGGTTTTTACTGCAGTGTCCAAAGTGATGCGTATTTGCTTTGCTTTTGCACCGCTTAGGGGTAACCCTGCGATGGACTGGCATTCCAACCGGGGGGGGGGGGGGGGGGGGAAGTAGAAATACTCCTACTCACTTCATGCTACAGAAACTGGAGATAAGCGCCTGCCAGATGGGCCACTTGTCTCGTATGCAGACTTGGTTTTCTAAGTTTTTAACCCTCTTTTTACCTTACTTGTGAGAGCAAAGGTCTGCTCGAACCATAACACAAAAGATCCTGGGAGGAAAGCGTTCAGCTTTTGAGAGATGACTGAAAATTTACTAGTTTCAGTTTTCATTACTGTCGGTTAAATTTTGCGGAGGACGAGGCTTAATTATGAGTATAAACCAAAACTCGCTTGTACACGATAAAACATCCAAATATTGGTTTCAATAGCAATCATCACACGTCATAAGGAACACACACGTGACTTTGGTTGCTGTTTTGCTTTCTAAAAGTAGACGCAAGTTCATTGTAGTCCACAATAATAGCATAACATCTATACTCAAGTTTGTCCATTATCCCTCTTGCCGCATCATCAGAAATAAGGTATGGGAAAGTCCTCGCTGTCGAGTAAACGACAGAGCGAAGCACGAAGTGCTAGAGAGATGACAAAAGGGAAGGAGGATGGGGCGAGTTGTATTGCCCGTGACTTGTTAGCTTAACTGGCACAGCTCCATATCATGAAGTTGTTTATATAATGCTACTGACGTCATTGCCAGGGCTCATGAATATTCTATAAGGTTTCAATAGCTGTAATATTTTCATACTTAGGTCAAGTATCACGGTACTTTGAAGCCAGCGGATACCTTTAATGCTGCAGACGACGCCGAGACTTTAAAGAAAGCTATGAAGGGCTTTGGTAAGGAAGTCAAGTTTAAAGTTTAAAGACTAAAATAAAATTAAGAATTTTGTTGAGACACCATCCCATATTGTTTCGGTGGCAGAATACAAACCTTTAAGACTAATCGTTACTTGTGATTCTATGTCAATCTTTATTGGCAGCAATATCATACAAGCATTTCAAGAAAGAGATACTGATCACATTTTACTGGCTCCATTGTAAAATCCTCCTCGATTAGAGAGAGTGACAATCACCTCGTATAACATTAACATATTGACATCACCGTACACATGAAGCAAAAGTTTTAGCGTCTGTTCCTTGCGGGTTCCTCAGTTGGTATTGTGTAGATTAATATTTTGATGAATCTGTATCAACACCACAACCTATATCACTACAGGCAGTGACGAGGAAGCCATCATGGCGGTGCTCGGAGCACGCACCAATAAACAGCGACAAGAAATTGCTGCCAAGTTTCAACAGGAGTATGACAAGGTACGCTACAGCTTAGTGATCAACTGCTATTCTCTCCGCCTAAAATTTTAATACTTAGTCTACGATACGAAGCAGGAGAATAAAAGATCTCATCTCTGTTGTCAATTTTGATATTAAATAATCGATTTTTTCTAACATGTTATGTATACCTGATTGTACTTGATAATCTACGCGGACAAAGAGAAGTGCTTGTATATATTTAAGGTTACCGTATACCTTCAGGGGTGTCTCGCGTCCAAGCGATGTAACGCGTCCGATTTAAGCTGTAGATACCTAAACCCCTATATCAAATTAAAGCGTATAGAGCTGGCTATCAAACCATACCAAAAATTTTGAAATAAAATGAATTGCCGATTTCTTCACGGCCACTAAATGCAAGCGTCCTAATCACCTTTTGGAAGCTACAAGTCAAAGCGAATTTTGTTTTTCGCCAATTTATTTTTTTCCTCGGTTTCAGGACAAAAAGCGCTAAAAAAGCGTGTCTGCGTTTTTCCATATTCAATTGCAATAAAAAGTTACAGAACATTTTCGAAATAGGATTTAAAAAATGTGAAGTGATCGTACAAAAATCGCTCTCGGAGAAAAAGTATTTCGAAATAAACAATTCGCAGACACGTTTTTGTTTTTTATATGTTAATCTAGCTACTGTCCAAATTTGAGGGCAAACAAACAAATTCCTTTTGAGTTGTAACTCTTTTAAGTGTCTGCTCTAGGCGAAAAAATTTATTCGAGAAAACAGCGCTAAGAAAAATATCTTGCTTCGCAAACAAACTCCGCCCAGAAACGCCTTCAACTGGGTTCTCAGATCACTGAGCCAATCAGCGCTTGGAAAATTTACTACCATTAACTGGCCGTGAAATTCACGCGTGAATCTCCAAAAAACCCTTGCGTTTCGCAATGCACTCAAGGCGGAGAGATAATTTTTCTGCAGCTGGGTTTTTCTTGAAGCTGGTTTGGCAAATTGGGGAAGACGAAAAAGGATACGAACGCTAGAGTAGTTGGGCGACGAGAACAAACTAAAGAAAGCGCGGCAGAGCAAATGTGCATGGATAATATTCCAATGGATCTCAATGAGTTGGACGATTCATCGGTATCGGACTCAACAAAAGAGTCACTGTTAACATCGCTGTTATCGCTGTCGAGTTCCCAAATTTTACACAACCTTTCTCTTCTCTTGACTCGATCTTTTTGCCCGCTTGATACGTCCGTAGCTTCATCCGCGAGGCCAACTTTCGCTTCTTCACTCATTGATGTATTTTCATTCATTCTTCGCTTTTTCGAACTGGTCAGCGGAGTTTTCCGTGGTCCATGTTTACTTATAACGTAATAGAATTACATCTAATACGAAAAATGCTTGGATTAACAATGCTGATTAACTGAGTAGCCAGCCAATTCGTGGTATCCATATCGATAATATTCCCGCGAAAGTAGTCTCGGTTGATTGCATACACGTTATAGGGCTGTCAATCAAGAGGGAACTTTTACTTCTGGCCATAACGTAAAACCTCCATTTCTCCGCCAATATAAGGTTTTTTTCAATTTTGTTTTCAGAAATTAGAGATTACTCTTCGACCATTACTTTGAACCAAAAATCCAAATTTGAAAAAAATTGCCGATCTGAAGGTATACTGTAACCTTAATCTCACATTTAGATAATTCTCCTTGTAGTTGACGAAGATGCAGCCCGCGTCAGCTATCAGGCATAGAAATCGAGACCTGATAATCCAACTGTATTAGTATAAATTTACCAGTCGTTCAAATTTTATCAAAGTCCTCTTCACAGACACTTCGAAAACGCGAAGAAGTGGCCGGCATTTTTGTTAACAAGGGAACACTGCTACGCTACTCACTATCTATCACTGCACAGAATAGATAGTGAGTAGCGTAACCAATCAGAAGACGGCATTCGTGATAGAACGCAAGGGGATTAGATTTATACTAATTGTATTATAATATATCGGCGGGCTCTGACGTCCTTATCGAGTCTTTGTTATGTCTTGGATGTCACTGAGCATTTCCTCACCCGTTGTGTATTTGTAACTTCCTCTTAGAACCTTGCAGATGAGTTAAAGTCAGAGCTGGGTGGAAAGTTTGAAGACGCCATAGTAGCTTTAATGTCCTCGCCAGAATTATTCGACGCTAATTCACTTCATGAGGCTATGTCGGTGAGTTTGTTATCTACAGAGCGTCTACGTGAGGTTTAACCGATCGCTGTAAATTAAACAAAATTTGAACTGTCTCCCGAAAACTCACGCATTGTTAAATTTACAGCAAAGATCTGAGGATTGCACAATTTACTAATAGCTTAGAAAAGAGCTGAAAGTTCGACAGATACAGAAAAGTCGCTTGAATTACCTGACAACTGAGAATTCATCCTATCTTTATTTCACGGTTAAAGCTTGAAATATGAAACGTTTCGTCTGTATTGAACAAATTCTTGCACTTGTTCTAAATTATCAGGGTCTTGGAACAGATGAGGCAGTGCTCATTGAGATTTTATGTTCTCGAAGCTCCGAGGTGAGTATTCCGTATTTTTAGTTTTCTTAAGCTTTTATGTTGTAGAAGTCGAAAGCGAAAAACGAAAGATACATGTAAAGTCTTGTGAACACATGACCAGGTTTGTTGCGCCATCTTCGTATAGTGAACACCAAAACCACTCATTATGTGGGTAAAACCTGAAAACGATTTATGACTGGCTCAATATTCTGTGAAAGGGGAGGTTAAACATGTCGCCTACGTTACCGCGTCTTTCTATTTTGGCACAGACTGATGAATGCCAGAGGAGGATGAAGGGTTAGGAGTTTAATCTCTCAAATTGGCCTTATTCCAAAGGTGATCCATCTCAAGGGTTTTTTTTAGACCACTCTTAGTTTCAGAAACCCCAAGAGGATCAAGAGATAAAAGCGAGTGCCAGATGGGAATAATGTCACAACGGGACGTCAACTCTCTTCAACTTCATCCTCTATTGTGAAAACCTAAGTGTTCCCACAATCTGAACATACACCAGGGGATACTACTCATTATGTACTTCTAAATTCTCACTGAGTTGCCGTGAGAGAAGTGTATGGCATTCAACAAGGAGAATTCACTTTTGGAGCTTGGGACTAAAGGGGCTTACCCTCAGTCAAACACCAAATCTTGAATAAACGCCAGGACTTCAGCGTTGTAAATAACCCACTTAAGTGATGTTCATTCGAGGTATAATTTAGTGCTCATTCGATGCATAATAAGGTTTAGTTATAATCTCAACCAAGAAGAAAATTAGGTGTCTCTTGTCTCAACGTTTATGGTGTCAGAGATACCAAGCATGCAGTCAAACTGGCTAAATATTGGCCAGGTACTGGTGGAATATTTTTTGTGATCGAGAACGTATGGTAAAAATGTGATCTATTGATCGGTTGCAGGAAATTCAAACGATCAAGTCCACGTTTAAACAAGGTAAGAGCTTTTGCTTATGTTATCAGTTAGTGATCTTTTTTGTACTGTGAGAGAATTTCCATATTCTATTGGTTTAATAAGGGAGGTGCGGTGGCCTCATGGTTAGTGCGCTCGTCTCCGGATCGAGCGGTCCGGGTTCGAGCCCTGGCCGGGGACATTGTGTTGTGTTCTTGGGCAAGACACTTTACTCTCACAATGCCTCTCTCCACCCAGGTGCATAAATGGGCACCGGCGAATTTAATGCTGGGGGTAACCCTGCGATGGACTAGCATCCCATCCAGGGGGGAGTAGAAATACTCCTAGTCGCTTCATGCTACAGAAACCGGGATAAGCTCCGGCCTGATGGGCCACTTGGCTCGTATGCAGACTTTACCTTTTATTGATTTAATAGGTTTTAGTATTATTTTAATATTGGTTTCAAAATTATATTGGTTTAATTTTAGATTTTTTATTTGGGTCTTAAAATATTTATAATAATCTTTTATAATTCTTAATCGAGGGCCACAAGTTTATTAGTTGTATTAACCTTCTCTAAGTAAAGTTTGATTGATTGATTGATTGATTGATCATGTAACTGCACTTTTGAATAAAAATATTTAGCCCTTGTTTTTCAATACTTCTTTTGTTTCAGTTCATGGAAAAGAACTTGTCGAAGAAATAAAAAGCGAGACAAGTGGAGACCTTCAAACAACCTTAATAAAATTGGCCGAGGTATGAGACACCAACAATTCTATGACTGGCGAAACAAGATGTGTTTACTCTTCTACTCATGCTTAACTAGCAGTTGGCATGGTTACATTTCTCATTTACTTACTCCTTACTAGCATTATAAGGTGCTAATGGTGGGTGAAAACGCAAAGCCGTCAACATGGGTCCAACATGTGTTCCCATCTTTGCATATCGTTTTCAGCTGTATTATCTCAAACTTTTTTCACAAATAGATATCCTCTCTTGAATTGCATTTCACTTCTTCCAGATTTCTCTATCGCATATGCCGGACAAGACGATAATAAGGCCTCTTCAAAATAAGCCCCCAAAACTTGGATGCAAACGAAACCTTTCGTACATTTAAGTGTCCATTGGCTTATGTTAAAGAGAAAATGCCAATCTATTATAAAGGCCACCACAGAGAGTGGGAGTTGTTTTCTTTTTTATGTAATGACAGTATTATAGAGAGATTAATATTCGTCTGATGATCATGTAACTTGTGTTGTAAAGTCATCTTAACACGCAGTTTCTCCTTATGTGTATCTAAAATTATTCAGATATGCTATTTTTCTTCCAAAAATAAACCGAGCTATTTCTAAAACGTAAAAGTCTTCCGAAAATAAGCCAACCAGAACAAACAAAAGATCAAACGTATTTTACAGTGTTTGTTAAAAATGTGCATCCTAACAGTACACTATTCTGTATTGCACAGGGTGAGAGAAGTTCCTCAGAAAAGGTTGACGAGAATCTTGCTTATGAGGATGCCACCAAACTTCTTGAGGTTAGTTCGAATTTCTTTTACTTCTTTGCCTGATATGCCGCCGAAATATGATTAGTATTTACCGCGGAACCGAAATTGGCCAGGTGACCATTATATCATAGCCATATCAGGTCATTCTCGTCAGTAACTTGATATCGCAGGATATCAGGAAAGTAGATACGGCTTCCGATTGGCTAATTGCGAAATTGGGTTCGACAAGACTGATTAGGTATAATTATTGTGATGTTCTTTGGATTAGGATATAGTAAGCTGTATACGCACTGGCCCGTGTTAAAAAAAACCCTCTCTTTCTCTGTAGGCTGGTGAAGATAAATGGGGAACTGACGAATCGGTGTTTGTTAAGATTCTCACGACAAGAAGTACCACACAACTTCAAGCAACATTTGAAGCGTACAAGCATGTGAGTGAGAAAGTTCTTATTTCATTGAATCCGATAACTTGGCTAGACAGATAGATGTAGAGCTGTGGAATCTGCCAGCACGGATTTTAAACGTTTATTGCTTCTTGGGTTAAGAAGCAAATGCCAGCAAAATTTTGACTACAGTCTCTCTCCAACTTGGTCTGAAATTAATCTGAGCACAATTTGTCGAGGCATATGCCACATGACATAGCATATTGGTTAAAAAAAATTGATATTGCCATAGCAAGCATTTTGGCAACATTATATTTCGGCACAGTTATAATATTCCAAATTTGGAATTTCCTTCTTTAAAAGACAGTTTTTGATGCTTTAGCAGCGGAGCGGGGGAGACTAGCTAGCTAGTAGTTCAGACATTTTTAAAGTTTACTTGCATATTTACATTATATATCCCGCGCTTCCTCAGGTTGTCTACATTAAATAAGAAATCTCTTTCTCCTGTGGGCCTCCCACTGCTTTTCAATTATGTTAGAAAAAGCAATTAAGCTTAGTTAATTGCATTCCTTTTATGAACCTCCTAGGTTGCCAAAATTGATATCATGGACTCTGTGAATGATGAACTCACTGGAGATTTCCATGACACCATTGAAGCAATAGGTATGGTAGTTTATACTTATCAAATCTACTATTAAAGAAAAAATCTATGTTCCAACACCCTTGAACGAAAACGTGTTCCTCTGTTCTTTCAGGATGATCATTCTGTAGAAGGCTTTCCTGGTCGTCTTATCCTACACTTTATTAACTAAACTAACTTGTTGTTTGATCGTTAGTAACATTAATTTCATTCTTCTTGGTCATCTTAGTTCGATGCACTCGCAATCCTCCTTTGTTCTTTGCTGAGGCGTTGGAGAAAGCGTTCAGCGGTCTCTCGTCAGACAGCAAGGCCGTCACTCGGATTGTGGTCACGAGATCAGAGGTGAGTTACAACGACTTAACCTCACGGGCTGGGCATCTTGATAATATTCAACTTTGTTTATTTTCAGTTCAAATGACTTTAACATCGAAACCTAGCCCTTTTATGGACGAAATATAAAGAGAGCGTATCAAGAAATGGTCTATTGTTCCGGCTCAACATCTCACTTTGAGCAAAAATGAATAGCCTTTTGTTCTTGGTAGCCCGGAGGGACTTCGTCCGAAGCCAAGCCAAGATCGTCGCCGTTGTTCGAAAAACTTTCGGCACAACAATTAAGCTGCACTTGAATGAACTCAATCTTAGTAAACAAATCTAGAACGGTGGAGTCGTGATTCACAAAAAAATACGTTGAGAGTAAAGCGAAAATTATTAAATGCTTTTGTGTTATGCTAGTTTACAGAGACTTTATTATTTATTTGTCTGTGTTCTGTCTTTTTCTCGCGACAGCAACAACGACAACGTTTATCATTCGATGCATTTTTCTTCCTTTTCATTACATTGGCCGCTAGCCTAAGAGCCTGGCCAAACGGTGCATGATAGTCGATGATAGTTGAATGATTCTCCCCGAATTTTCACCGACTATCATCAACTCTCATCGACTATCATGCGCCATTTGACCAAGGCTTAACTCCCGAACTGCAAAAAATTGCCTACAAATAATGGCCTGCTCATGCATAAGTGTAACTACGCTGTAGTGTGAAAAATTGCAGATAGCTTCCCTGAGATGTCAGAGAGTGATTTAAATATGAAAACAAACTTGGTGATCGAAAAACGAAACAATTACTGAACTCGGTTATCGAAAAATATCGTGATTTCTCACTGTTTCGCTGTTCAATTATTTGCCTTAGCCGAATGATTTACCTGCTCGCCACTGAAAAGTCATATTACGTTCAAACTCATCCAATAGCTGTTAATTATTTTTATCACAAGAAATAAAAAAGTAACCACAAAAAAGTCATCAAACTGGGCACTAGTTTCCCAAGATAATCACATAGTGCTCTACATGTACTTGCTTGGCAGCTGAACAATTCCACGTCGATTTCGACACAGAATAACCGGTTATAAGTGGGAATCCGTGCTCGTCGCTCGCTAGGAGATCGAAATTAGGCTTCAACCTCCGCTTGAATCCCAGCAAAAATCAAAAGATGCAAATACGAATCCTCCTTGTCAGAATTTTGTTTGTCCAACAGGATCAAACCAGAAGCCGTGTCACGTAAATTTTATTTTATTTCCACTTTAGTTCTTAGCTCATATGATATATATAACCTATTGTGTCACAAAAATGATAACAACGTGTTCACCATGGGCATTTTCTTGATACCATGATCGTAGCATCAAGAGATAAAGTGTGGTTATAATAACCCATCAAAATCTAAGTCTTGCAAACAGCTGGAAACTCTTCTGAGCACCTTTAATAAGGCTAGCAATGTTTTAATTTGAAAGTGAAGAATGATCGTCGCAGTTAATTTTCCAATTTAAGCAACTGGAAAGAAGAAGCCTGAAAAAAATCAGGGCTTCAACGGGATTCGAACCCGTGACCTCCGCGATACCGGTGCGATGCTCTACCAACTGAGCTACGAAGCCACACATTGGGAGCGGGGTCAATTAATTGAGTTCATATCTTCCCGTGAGGAGTGAAATGATGTAAAGTTTATATGAAATATAAATATTTATATGAAATATTTCATATAAACTTTACATCATTTCACTCCTCACGGGAAGATATGAACTCAATTAATTGACCTCGCTCCCAATGTGTGGCTTCGTAGCTCAGTTGGTAGAGCATCGCACCGGTATCGCGGAGGTCACGGGTTCGAATCCCGTTGAAGCCCTGATTTTTTTCAGGCTTCTTCTTTCCAGTTGCTTAAATTGGAAAATTAACTGCGACGATCATTCTTCATTTTCACCTATAACCGCAGTTCATATATGAAATATTTCATATAAACTTTACATCAATGTTTTAATTTGTTGTTGCTCACATCGCCCGTCTTTAATTCCTTTCAGATGGATCTGGCCGACATTAAATCAGAATTCCAGAAGAAAACAGGCAAGACTCTAAAGGCAGTTATACAGGATGAGCTCAAAGGAGACCTCGAACAACTATTGCTCCAGATCATTGGTGACTAGACAGTTACGAGAGAAATATTCTTCAAAACATAGACAGCAAGTCGAACATTCTTTCCAACATCGATATCTTGAATAATAGTGTTAAAATAATTCGCAATCGAAACCAAAGTGAAAATCTGAAGAAAGCTCAGCGTCAGTTTCACTGGTCAGTGGAAAGATTACTGTCAAAACTGAGCCAAAAATTTGAGATTGTTTCAGATAATGATGTGAATTGATTTTGCATTACGTTAACTGTATATAAAGAGTAGAATACTGGTATATACGATCTAATATGGTTGTCTCACTGTACATGTTGAACCTAACAAGGCCTCCATCCCGCGGACTAAGAACACCACAGGAACGGTACTCAGGAGCGAGGTTATATTTTAGGTTTAAAGAGAAACACTCATTATTTAACAAATACGAATTATTATTATATTTTTAAGATTTTACCACTTTTATGTTTCCCGCAGCTTGAATAACCGTAGTAAATATTTTCATACGTGCACTTTGCATCACTCAAGAATCTTAGAACCTCACAACTTTGCAATCGAAAATAGTTACGTTCAAAACCTATCCAGACCATCTAATTACAAAAATTAAGGAAACAGGGTCTTGTATTAAGACATATATTTCCCGGATAAAAAGGACTGCCCCAAATTTCAAACCTGTATAAAGGCTTTCAACCCTGCACACCACGTTATCCCAAGGTAGTCTCCTTTAATTTTTTAACCCCGAAAGAGAATGCTCCTTTAATACAGATTTGAATTTACTTAAACATCATTGATGGCGGCAATAAGCGGGCACTATCTTGTACAATTTATACGTTTTTCATTCTGTAAGGGCATTTTTAATTTTAATTATCATCTTAGGCGGATATTTGACCAAGTTTGTAATATAGCCAATAAACTCAGACGTAGAGAAAGGTTTGTTATTTTTGAATACCTTATGATCTTTATATGTAGAGTAACTTAGAGCAGTCAAGTACATGGTGGGTTATTAGATATATTTCTCATAACAAGAACAAAATAATGCTTTCAAAATAAATAATTTTGCTTTGCACATACGTGTTCAAATTCAGTAACATTCAAGAGGACTTGTACGAAAACACGCAAATGATTTTAGTCAGCTGTGCTTCGGTTGGGAGCCATCAAAGGATAGTTGATTGATCGAATTCTAAACCTACCCACAATTGTATGCCAAAACATCATACATTTTCGAGACCTTGTGCGGCTCCAAACGCAAAATATCACTTCAAATTACTTTTGATATTCTTAATTTCGATATTGTCAGCTGCGAGAAACGCGAAAAATCTTTCGGCTGAAATACACGCGCAGGCATTACGCACTGGTCAGCGAAATCCACAAAAACGTTTAGGAGTGAGTCTATTACACAAACTGCTTTAACTCATTAAAAGCTGTGCATTAATACAATAAGATGTCAAGCATCATTTGGAATGGTCAATTCCCTCTACTTGGACTTGATATTTGCTTTGATGAATACAACTGCCATGATTCCCTACAGACCCATCCCAGAAAGGGAATTAGCCATGGAGGGGTGGATTCTTAAGAGTATTAATTTTCTCCAAAGTCTAAACTGTGATTTGTGGACTAGCATGCTCAGAATAACTGGGCTTAAGTCTGAGACAAAAATTGCCAACAGGAAAAACATGCTAGATCTCAACGTCACAAATTAAGTCTAAAGCCAACTGCCAGATCAAGCCAAAAGCAAACGTCTATTCAAAACTGAATGAAATACAAAAACTGAAATCATAACTAAGTGTAGAAACTGAATCAAAATTCCACATGTTACAGATATATGTCTAATAAGATAAACTATAAATTAAAGCCGCGTCAAAGTTGACGGTGTTCTATAAATTCCACTTGGTCGGAAAAGAACATTGATTGCCTAGCCATCGGGCAAAGATCCCAGGAGACTTCAAGGAAAAGAGACGACGATAAAAGCTTTATTTCAGTAAGTCATACTTTAATTGTATGTCACAAGAATATTGGTAATTTTAACTTGCAGCAAAACCAAAAGATTGCAAGAGGAAAGTTTCTTTGTGAGGCGTGTTCCATTTCGTTTCCTGTGCTGCGGAAATCAGAAGCATACTTAGACAAAATGTTTCTAAAAAAACCGGGATATAGAAATTTTAAATGAACGTTACATGCAAGCCATGTAAGAGCATAACGTGAATCGATTAAACTTCATTTCAGCCTTTAGTCAAAGCTTCAACTGATAAGTTTTTTAAGATGAACAGAAGCGATTTGTCAGTATTAACCTTAAGCCCAGCCAAACGATTGCAACATTTCAACGCACCATATCACAACCTTTGTTGAATTGGGCGCAACATGTTGCGCGCGTTTGGCCACCGTGTTGCGACATGTTGAGTGGGTTGTTGGCTCAAGTTTGACCATTTTCAAACTTGAACCAACAACACATAACATGTAGCAACTCGTTGCAACAGGATGGTCAAACGCGTGCAACATGTTGCGCCCAACAATGCTGCGATATGGTGCGTTAAAATGTTACGATCGTTTGGCCGGGGCTTTAGCTCTGTGTAAAATGCAACTGGTTACTGTATAGGTTCGTGGGTGAAATGTTTCTGAAATAGAGATCTTTTGTGGACGTAAAAAGCATGGCCCATGTTTTCAGTAGCATCAAAAAAATGAGCCTGAAATCTTTTTTCGTTCTGAAGTACGTATCAGAAATTTTGTTAGGTTCGCGTCACGTAATGATAATTATTCAAAGGTGTAAAGCTAATCGCAATTCATTTTTTTATTTTTTTGCGGAACGCACCCGCAAACTATACCGTAACTTTAATACGGTTCTGCTTGTCAAGAGTATGCATGGAGGTGCTGACATCTCATTTCCCAGCTATTATAGTTTTTAGTTCAGCGATCGGTGAATTTTACAGATCTGAGATCTCAGATGTCAGTTATAAATAGCCGAGAGTTACTTCTAGGTTGACAGTTACTGACCAATTCTCTGCCATCTCTGAACCCCTAGTCGCCTGCTTGTGAACATTCACACCATCTTCATTTCCTTAGAAAAATAATAAAAATGTTATTCACCCGTTATTGACAAACTTGTTTGGTGAAGACCAAGTTAACTTGTTTTGTTCATTAATGGACCTCAACATAACAAAAAGAATAATTCTATCCGTACTTTGCGCTTGGTCATTGACAACTACATGTCTGATCGGTCCTCAATGTTCATAGAATTTTTTTTTTCCATCAGTTAAAGGAAAACGAGGAGACACTACATTTGCTGAAGATTTATCCACTCCCTTGACGGTGAGTAATTTAATTTTTGTTTACCAATTATTCTTGCGAAGTACAGTGGCCTGATGGCAATCACATGCAGGACTATGGATTCAGATTGCGTTACATTTCGAAACCTAGAAAATGAAAGATTGAACTTTGCCTCGAATAATATGCTAAAATTTGTATCCTTTTATTAAGACTCGATAATCGACAAAGGAAAGTTGTAGAAAGCGAATCACTAAAGTTACAAAAATACACAAACATTTAACGATAGAAGATGTGAAAGTGCACGAGAAGTTAAATTTGGAAAACGAAGTTTACTAGTTCATTGAAGCAATTCACGACAACTGATGACAAAAATAAGCAAATGATATTATAGCAGGTGTCAAAAACCGAAAGCTGTTAGTTGTATGGAAACTGAAATAGATCAGAAACACAGATCAAGTCTTCTCATGGAACGTTTTAGTCACCGTTCATTCATGATTGAAACAAAGAATTTAAGGTTTTACATCGCATGTCTCTTTCCGGAACTTGAGAGCAAACGCACAGAAAAATGGAGCAAAATGCAAAAATTGCGGCCACGATCAAAAATGAAACCAATCTTAATTTTCAATTTATAATAAGGTATTAACGAGTTTTCAAAGGTTTCGGGGTTTCTTTCTCAAAATACGGCCGAATTTTCCAATTATTTAAGAAAATCGATTTTCGCACTCTCGCCGGCGACAAATAGCCGAATAATTAGCATAAATTGGCATTCGCGTAAATGTCTTTGCGTAAGTAGTAAAGCCTATATCTTGGGGAAGAAAAAAACTAATTTAAAAGGAGAAGTATCTGACACCTTATGTATGCCTACTTTTTGGTTCTAGATGATACTTCTTGCTACGAGAAAACATATTCTTTGATAAGACTTCACCACAGTCTCAGCAAATCGAGCTTCACTTCATAATTGCAAACCAACTATTCGATATGTGACCATTGTTCAATCGGGCTCGTTTTTTGACTACAACGTGTCTAAGTGTTGTCCTTACACATGCAAAAACTAGTCTGGGTTTCTCAGCGAGCGCTTTATAAAACGTCTTCGACAATTGAGTAATTTCACTGAAATTTGAACTAATTAGCATATTCCCAACACTTGACACTTCAGTGCAAAAACGTATTTAAGCCGAAAACGTAGGTTTTAAATGAAATTTTTGGCGCTAAACTCTGTTTCACAGCTTAAAAAGGATGACTTACTTTTACATACCGTACAGCTATTCTCCATTTTATGCTTTTGTCCAGATTTTGTTGAGGAAAGTAACTTACCGGTAGTTCATTCGGTCAAAGGTCACGACTTAAAGTCACGATAACGTCAGTCCGTGACGCTCCCTCACAAACGGCTGTAACGCACACCGATGGTAATGAAATTTTCCAGATCAGGAAATGTATTCTAATACCACAACAAATTTATTTCATCTATCCTTACAATTTGTGGCCACTCGGGAAACTCGGATTAAACAGTTGGATTTGATGTGTTTTTGTTCATGGCGGCTATTTCAATGGCAGCTATTAATGTGTGAACATAAGTTAATACAGGATCATAATTTCTTGGTAGGATTATACCCTCTTGGTTAATGTCGTTAAGTTGGGAGGGAAGAGCTTAAATATAACCCGAACCCAGGAGCTTTTTTAAGGGCGAAATATCTCGATTACAGCTAAGCAAAGGAACCATTTCGACACACTCCAGCAGTAATATCTTTCGTATCGGAACAGCAATAGCCGCCAACAATGGTGAGAAACGCCATCACCTGGTGACCTTTGTAGAGTCTCAGCACTATGGTCTCAGTGATTAACTTAAATCTTGCGTTCAAGTGATGTAACGCAATCCTAATCCAGTTTGTATCGAGAATTTTTGGGACGGATTTCCCTCCCCTCCCCACCACAACAGGGGCAAATTACATCATGGGCGCAAGCACGCAGTCATGTATTCGCCGTATAGATTCGAAGTGTGTATGATTTCTGCAAAGCTGCATTTATTATGATATTATTATTATACCTTATTATCAAGAAAGAATGTTTTGCGGCTCGGCGACGGCAAATGGCCATGAGTTTTGGTAAGAAAACAAATCATCCATGTAGCCCGCAAATGGCCATGATGATCTGTGATCTGTGTTCTGAAAATAAATTTTCCGATGTGTAGCTCGGGAAATCCGTTGTGCCCAGAATTGGTTGAAAGAGAATAAACTTTCCGTCCTGGGTGACTCGGCAAAAGAGAGTGGTCTGGAAAACCCGAATAGCGAATAGCCCCGAATGGCGCGAATAGTCTCGAATAGTGCATATGGTGGCGAACAGTCGTGAAAAGTGGCGAATAGTGACGAATAGTCGTCAATAGTCACCGCTTTAGATCTAATATCCAGCGTTAATTAATTATCCAAATAAGCAACAGAATTTCAGTGAATTTATTACTTTTTCTTCTCCAGACTCAGCTGGCTAGTAGGCTGTCCATCGCCGACATTAAGAAAACAGAAACACAAGGATAACCTAATAAAGACGAATTTACGCTTTTGCAGCAATTAAAACGGAAGAAATTACGTTTAGAAATACCTTTTGTCCTGATAAGCGTCTGTGCTTTTCAGCGGGAAAACCCCTTCCTAAGTTGCTACGAGGTTGACTGCGAGATACTGGGTACCATATTTGCTACTATTTGCCACTATTTACCACTATTTGCCGCTATTGCCGCTTTTCATGTGACGTCATCATTTTCCAAAATAAGAAATTACCAATCCTTCTGAAGTTTTAGTTTCATCAGATGTAAGACCCTGTAATAACATGATGTTTTGCAGCGTTTAAGCTCGACAGGGTTCCTCATTTGAAATAGGGCACGTTTGAATTTCCAAGTTTATGCGTTGCATGACATCAAAATGGCGGCCCGATAAGGCTCTCGAGTAGTGAAAAAGATGAGTTATTGCTCAAGTTTTTGCTAACTAAACAGTTGTCGCTCTATAAAAAGTGCTAATTTCAATGTTTCGGAGCTCTAGAATAATAACTTTTCGTTTCAATGGGAAAACTCGATGACAGACGTTTCTGTTACTTTACGGCCGCCATGTTTGTGTCCCTCCGAGGGGCACAAACATGGCGACTTCATACAAAGCTCTGTAAATTTGAGTGAAACACATCTCCGAATAACGGGAGAATGAAAAACTGCACAGGCCTAAATCTTGGCGAGGTTGTTTTTATATCAGTCATCTTTCATATCCCAGTTTCTTGACTTAATTTATCGAATAGTTATGATTTTTATTTTTGATGGCGTGATACTGCAAACCAGCCATTTGCCACTATTTGCCACTATTTGCCACCATTCGCCACTATTCGAGACTGTTCGCCACTATTCGCCACTATTCGAGACTGTTCGCCACTATTCGCCACTATTCGAGACTGTTCGCCACTATTCGCACTATTCGTACTATTCGCTATTCGCTATTCGGGACTATTCCCTGTTCGCTATTCGTGACTATTCGCTATTCGCTATTCGGGTTTTCCAGACACCCCAAAACGGGTCCAGTGTTTTGTGGTCAGAATTGTAAATTCGTTTTTTTCATTTGTGAAAGCAAGATGTAAATTCGAGCAATGTAAACAAATATAAACACTGAAAAAATTTAAAAACATTTGGCAAAGCACTGTCTTGTAGGGTCGCTGGTCAAAACTTTATTTTCTCAAGGAATGGTTACTACAAGTGTTGGCGATCTGAAATTGAGTTCTAAGTGTCGCCAACAGTTCAAATGCCTTTCCTGGAAAATGTTTTGTCCAGTACAAGTCAGTACTTCATTAATTAAAAACACTTTTATCACAGGTTTCAACCTCACGTGCAGATCGTTATCTGTCATTCGATCAAACTTAGTTTTCTATCGCACCATTTAAACGTCACCAAAGTAGACCAAACATGCAAAGTACTCGCTGAACGCACTGCTCTAATCTTTGGTTACTGCTAGTTTTATACAATATACTCCTTTATCACCACATCCATCGCAGAATCACAATAACAGAATTAAAAACTAAACCTTAACTCAATTGCTATTGGAAGCGGATTGTTGGAACCAGCAGTTTAAACGCTCACGTGTCAGTGTTTCGTTACCGTGACAATATACAAATTAGTTGGAATTTCAAAGAAAATTCTCAGATTTTGGTGGCGTTTTTCAAAGCGCCCGCTGAAAAACCCAGGCAAATGTTTATATCTCGAGCAAGAAGAATATCTCGGCACTTTATAGCCATAAAATGAGCTCGATTCGAGCCTGGCCACATAACGAAAAGTCTTTTTGCAATTATAGACTAAAACTTGCTTTACAACGGCTTCATCAAAGGATGTGCTTTTCACAGTGACAGTTATCATCTGCAACCGAAAAACAGACAAATATAGAGTGTCAAAAACTTCTTTTAATATTAGTATCTAATTCCCGAAGATATAATTTTAACTATTAATGCGAGGACGGTTTTGCAACGCTATTTTTTGCCAATTTATTCGGCCATTTTTTGGCCAGAAAGAGCGTGAAATCCATTTTCCCAAATATTCCTGAAAGTAGGCCTTATTTAGGAAACTGAACCCTAAAACCTTTGAAAATTCATAAATGCCTCTCTATAAACTCGAAAAAAAGGTAAGTTAAATTTTGACCGTGGCCACGCTTTGCTCGATTTTTCTGTGCACTTGCTCCTAATAAACAAGTATAAATATTACATCCTGAATTAGAATTGGAATTCCCAGTTTTGATGTCTATTTACATTCTGATGATGATCTTAAAGACTTAGTGTACATTTTTACCTGGATATTTATTGACTCAAAGGTCATTTGTACGTTTTTCCGTATCGATTTTACGTTTTTCCGTTTCGAAATTTTCTGTTACTCTTCGCGTATTGCGAATCGAATTGAAAATCGAAAAGTTGATAACTGAGAATGAAAAATGACTCTTTAGAGGCTATTTGAATTTTTTGACTTTCGCGTTGAGAAGTTCCCGAAATTTCAGAGACCAGTTGATTAGAAAACAGCTGCCATACTTGCAGTTCTTCGTGGAGATTTTTAGCCATCTGCACTGCTGTCGATAGTGCTACACCTGAACACCAACCAGTGAGGTATAAATACGTTCACTATGTAAGGTGTACTATCAATGACGTCACAAGGCAGATTTGATTCAGATATGAGTTACCTTGGTGAAAATGCAAGACAATTCTGACTCAGCTAGTGTTTCCAAACGCGGAAAACTACTCTTCTTGCAACCTAGGCAGAGGAATAGAACCCCTTTATTTGATGTCCTCTTCTTCACAATTTCCGTTATTATCGTCTTTACTAAAACGCTAATATTAAAACGTGAAATTGGAAAAACTGAATTGTCGAAACTGAAATCTAGAAATTTATGTCGACAGGTGGTAAAGTTCTACATTCCACTTGGTAGTAAGGAAACACTGCTGGCTCAGAGAAGGGACTTCAAAGCAAGAAAGTGAACGAAAAAGAACTCTTCAAAGGTGAGTAAATTTTATTTGGACATTATAATATTAACAATAATCACGCGCATCGATGTCATCATATGGGCCTGTATTAGTTTGCAAAATTCTATTTTTTTGTTTCAAAAGCAGAAACAAAAGAATGTTTCGTAAACAATAAAAATGAAATGCAATTCATTCATTTTCCTACAAATAACATGGGGCAGAATTTCTAGAGCAATCACCGCTGTAGGTATATCTCCCGTTTCACGGAGGTAAAGTTTCATTCCTCCAAACTTTAGCAGAAAAAGTAATACTTAATTTCTACATGCAGCATTCTTAGCATAACATGATCTTTACAAAGCTCAGCGACCAGAAGAATTTTAAGTGTACTAGTCGATTTAACTTTTGAACCGTTAACGGCATTTGGCAGTTTTAAATCAACTCACATCACTGAATGCCTTGTCGATCAGATGCCAGTATCATTCAGGTGAAGACTTCAACGATTTTGCATCAGTTTAAGTTCAAACCCAAAGATGCAGCGGCCACTGGCTGGTAACTTCTTTGTCTTTGTTCTCTAAATTAAATTATGGTAAACCAGAAATACTAATTTCCGAAGCCGTTCATTTTTCTCGCCGTTTGCTCGCACTACGTTTCTTTCTTTGTGAGTTCGAAAAGTTTATTCCAACCAGCGAAAGGTCAAGGACGAAAAGCTTTGGCAAACGATCGTTTACTGGCTAGCGAAAAATGGAAACGACTACACCCTGACTATAAATAGTCTTGTGTTAAAATATTCTGACGTTGGTCTCCCAGAGATCTTCGCAGTCTCTCATCGACTGATCTTCTATCTATCTAATGCTAGCCATGTAGACAAGCCGATCAACATTTTTCTACCTCTTACTCACGAAATCAGTCTGATGGTTCATCCTGTTCTCATAACTTTGCTTTTACAGTTCAACTATCTGAGCCAAAGTACTCTTCCTTACAGTTTTCTCTCCCATAATGGGTTGTGGCAGACATCGTCTGTATAGTCCAGGCCCTCTAGATTGGATGCTAATTAAAATCCATCTGATCCTAGGTCTTTTTGGTGTCTATAGTTCTTTCTTTGGAAAGAAAAGTCCAACAAGCTCACAAACAGCACTTGCTATAACCCAAATTTACCAATGATATTTAAAGAGGAAACCACATCAGCCTTAGCTGGTTTTCATGAAGGTTCTCTATTTTGGTCGAATTGGAATTTGAAGATGATGGTTTTGGTGAAGGGAGGAAAGCTTGAGAGCACATGCACGGAGAAAAACCCTCGGAGCAAGGCGAGAACCAACACCAAACACAGCCCACATATGGCACCAGGTGACAATCAAACCCAGGCTACATTGGTGAGAGGCGAGCACTCTCGCCACTGCACCATCCCTGCTCCCCTCTATGTACAATCCGTGATTTTAAATTGCCTCATGCACGAGATACACTTGCAATTGAAATTTATAAATTTGACGGCACGCATCATCTTAATGATCTTTCGCGCGAGCGTAATGCTTTAAAGCTAAAAGATCCTCCACGAAGAACCTTGATATTTGCTGTGAAAGGCTTTTTGGAATATGTAAACAAGATCGTCCCACTATGCATGATGATTCGAAGAGAGTGTCTCGATGACGTCTCCAAATGTCAGATCTATGCATGGCCTTCCTTACCGAAGCCTGTTTGTTTCTTTCAGTCTCACATTCCTCTCCAATGCTTTTGGAATTCTTGTCAAAAGGGCCCGATTGAACATTTTCGACATTATTGACAGTGGAGTGACTGCTCTCCAGTTGGTGCGCTCCGTGACATTGCCTTTCTTTAAGTGAGATTCTTGACATAATAGGGTCTCTCTGTCAGTCTTTTGATTTCCCGTTTTCTTGTCAAATGTCTTCAAATAAATAAACGGACACATTTGTTGTTGTTTCAATATCTGTTTCAGCAGTTCTACCAGAATCTCACCAAAGTCAAGGTGTTACTTTTCTTAGGCTTCTTGAATACCTGCCTGTCTTTAGCCCTCTTTAACGTAGTTGTGTCTATGCCTCACTCTGCCGTATTGTCTCCAATATGCGTGGAGGATTTCATAGGTCTATGTTTAGTAACAGAATCTCTGATTTATTCACTCCATCTTCTCATTTATCATGAGTCGTATATAAAATAACATGTCATCTTTATCTCCCTTTTCTATCACCCTTCTCTGTTGCAACACGCGTTTCGGAGTCAGTGCTTCCAAAACAGCAGAAAGTTGTCCAGTGCTGCTACTTAGCGATGCTACCAGCCATTTTTGCAAGGATGAGATACCTGTAATCTATTTGTACTCTATTTTAAGATTTTTGAAGATCATTTTAAGATCTTCCGTTACATGTGGCTGCCTGCCGTAGTCTTTCCCAAACAACAGACATGTGAGCTGCTTTTGGTTAACCGACTCCAATCTGCTCGGACAAACGCAGACCTACATGCTATCCAATCTTATCGTCTTCGGTGGTTCTCTTAGGTTACTAAACCAAAGTCCCAATGAAATAACCAATTCCAGTGAAGAAGCGAGCTCGAGGAAAAAAGCTCACTCTGTCAAAGAACTGAAAAGACATCCCAAAATTTTGGTAAACTTCGGTTTCTCGCAAATCACAGCATTCTTTTCAGAAACTAAAACGTCTAGCCACGGAAGTCATTCTGTCGGTGGTCGTACTTCCACAACATTTCCATCCCATAATGGTTATCTCCCAGGCAAGCAGATTATTTGTTGATCTTGGTGTGTTGATCAATGTCCTCTTATCCAAGAAACTGACTCAGTTGCTGATCTAGCATCTCTTTCACATACTTCATGACGTTTCATTTCCTCATTCGGCCATGTGCTCCTGTAATGCTAATGGTAAAACGAACCCGAAGGGGGGCAAGTCCTGTACAGTTTCGATATCTTACGGCTCTCACTCTCTACCATCACTACCTTTCTTGTATACTATCTGAACCTCACAGACATTTAAGTTGGCCCTATGAGGTGTGTGGATGACGTCACTGGAAAGAACTTCCGGGAAGATCGGTCGGAAGCTAAGCTCGAGACGTTTCTAAGAATCAGAATAAACGGCCTTATAATATTATACGCGTAATTGAGTTAAACATATCAACAACCATAACCACCTCAGTAGGAAGCGTTGTTTATTGTGTAAAACTCATTCATTGAAATACGGACTGACAAGATAACGAAGTAGATTCAATGTTTAGCTATCACAAGCTTTCGACTGCTGTCACAGCGTCTTCCTCAAGTAAATGTGGCGGGAACCTATTTGTCACGCGAGCTTGGGTGAAACAGGTCACGTACCAAAATTCCATGTACGGGGCCGGAAGTTCAAATCTGCGGTCTCGATTGAGCATCAGGGACTGGCACAGAATTTCCAAGGCATCACGAATTCTCCTTCTGAAGTTGTTTTCTTCTCTAGCTATGAGAGCCGCCTTACTCTCTTCCAGACTGTGGCCTCTGTCCCTAAGGTGTTCTCCAACGGCGGAAAGTGTCAATCTAGTATTGTTGGAATGTTCCTGTAAGCGGACATTAAAGGGTCGAGCGGTTTGTACAATACAGTTTACAATCAGCACACTCTAATTTGTAGATGACGCCACACTTCCTTCCATTGTTTTTGGGATCTTTAGAATATACAAGCTGTGATTTGAGATCTATCTTGATCTATACTGGATAGCTCTTTTCACATTCAGCACACTCTAATTTGTAGCTGATACCACACTTCTTTCCATCGCATGTGGGATCTTTAGAATGTGTAAGCTGTGATCCGAGATCTATATTGATCTATACTGGATAGATCTTTTCACAATCAGAACATTCTTGTTTGTAGACGACGCCACACTTCTTCCATCGGTTGTGTGATCTTTAGGGTGTATAAGCTGTGATCGGAGATCTATATTGGGTAAAAATGAGCATTAGTTTGAGCGAATTTTTTTAGCCGACAATTTCTTAGCTCGCTTCTCTATAAATTCTCTCTAATCTTGTACATCATCGTTACGATGAGCGTACATTTCATATTGTTGTGGTGGAGCCTTCCCCAAAGCATTCTAGAGTAATTACTAATTGTTTAAAATGGGTGAGCTACCTTAAGCAGTAGTGGTTGTTCCTATCGGCAGAGAGTGACTGTCTGGAGCAGCTGTATTAAGAACATTACAGAGAGCTATTTAGTGGTTTGAGAAGCCATTTCACAAGAGATAGCGACAGTTACGGTGATTTTGTATCAGTGGTGACTTAACTTTTATATTAGTAATATTAGTAGCGGGAAAAACGTTAGTTTTTAAAAAGCTAGTTTAAAAGTAAAATGTATTGTTTAGAATTGGCTGCCGCCCGGTCTTGTAACTACAGCTTAAAAGTCTTTTACTACCTATCGTTCAAAAACATTAGTCGGGTTTATAGAAGTGTTTTCTACTCTAGCTTTTCTTTTGGTTAAGGTCTATCGTAACAACATAAGAGAATGTATGACAACCTTGTTCCCAGGGCCACTCTCCTTTCGAAGAGCGCGAAAAAAACTCGGCCTGATCACAAGTTACTTTGATCAAACAGAAGGCGATTGTAAAGATTGTAGGATAAAAAGACTGTGTAGTAGCAATATCCTCAGATCTCAAGGCAATTTAAGACTGAAAGGTACGTTTTAAGGCTTTAAGGCTGTGTCGTTGTCATCCTAAAACCTTCCAAGGCTCTAAGACCCTCGGGCTAAAATATACCAACAGGGAAATACCTATAAAGTAAGTATGCAACCTTTATTAATGTGTCTAATGCCCTTAACTCATTAGCTCTATAACGTTACAAGTAGTCAACTTAACATGTCAATTTTCAACATAATTTGCACAGAAATGGAACAAAGCAAATCAAAGATTATAGATAATCATCTGCAACATCTTAACATTGCCAAAGAAATGGGGGACAGGGTTGGAGAAGGAAATGCTTATGGCAATCTCGGCAATGCTTATCGCCGCCTCGGTGATGTCAAACAAGCCATAGAGTACCACATGCTCCATCTTACCATTGCCAAAGAAGTGGGCGACAGGGCTGGAGAAGGAGGTGTCTACAGCAATCTCGGCAATGCTTATGCGAGCCTCGGTGATTTCAAACAAGCCATAGAGTACCACATGCTCCATCTTACCATTGCCAAAGAAGTGGGCGACAGGGCTGGAGAAGGAGGTGCCTACGGCAATCTCGGCATTGCTTATCGGAGCCTCAGTGATTTCAAACAAGCCATAGAGTACCACATGCTCGATCTTACCATTGCCAAAGAAGTGGGCGACAGGGCTGGAGAAGGATGTGCCTACGGCAATCTCGGCAATGCTTATCGCCACCTCGGTGATTTCAAACAAGCCCTAGACTACCACATGCTTCATCTTACCATTGCCAAAGAACTAGGCGACAGGGCTGGAGAAGGAGGTGCCTACGGCGATCTCGGCATTGTTTATAACTGCCTCGGTGTTTTCAAACAAGCCATAGAGTACCACATGCTCCATCTTACCATTGCCAATGAAGTGGGCGACAGGGCTGGAGAAGGACATGCCTACGGCAGTCTCGGCATTGCTTATGAGCACCTCGGTGATTTCAAACAAGCCATAGAGTACCACATGCTCCATCTTACCATTGCCAAAGAAGTGGGCGACAGGGCTGGAGAAGGAGGTGCCTACTGCAATCTCGGCAATGCTTATCGGTCGCTCGGTGATTTCAAACAAGCCATAGAGTACCACATGCTCCATCTTACCATTGCCAAAGAAGTGGGCGACAGGGCTGGAGAAGGATGTGCCTACGGTAATCTCGGCAATGCTTATCAGAGCCTCGGTGATTTCAAACAAGCCATAGAGTACCACATGCTTGTTATTACTATTGCCAAAGAAGTGGGCGACAGGGCTAAAGAAGGAGTTGCCTACGGCAATCTCGGCAATACTTATGCCAGTCTCCGTGATTTCAGGAAAGCGACTTGGTACTGTGAGCAAAGTCTTCAAATTGCGAAAAAAACCGGAGATAAGGCTTCAGAAGGGATTGCGTATGGTTCCCTTGGCGGGATTCGACTACGCCTTGGTGATGAGTCAGGAGGAGTACAGTACTGCTTACAGTCTCTCAAGACTGCCCAGAGAGTAGGAGACAAAATTGCCGAAGAATATGCGTATTGTAAACTTGGTGGAGCTTATCACCGTCAAGGTGATTTAAAGCGAAGCATAGAATGCCACAAGAAGCATCTTAACATCGCCAGAGAAGTTGGGGACAAGTGTGGTGAAGGATGTGCGTGTTATTCACTAGGCTGTGATTTTGAATTGTCGGGTCGTTTGCATGAGGCTCTGGATCATTATCGTTCCAGTGTAAAAGTGCACAATGACATAAGACATCTTCAAGTCGAAGATGTGTGGAAAGTGAGCTTTCGTGATATGCGTCATCATGTGTACACAGCTTTGTGGAGATTACTGGTAAGGCTTTCAAAGATTGACGAGGCTTTATGTGCGGCTGAGCAAGGACGAGCACAGGCCTTAATGGACCTCATGAAGATACAGTATGACCTTCAACTACTACATTCTGAGTTTCCTGGTGATGAAGAAAAGTTCTCAAACTTGGCAAGCCCTACGTCCACTCAAACAGTTTTTGTGGCACTCCAGGGTAAAAAAATCAATTTATGGGTCCTATGCAAGGGAAACAATGTCCAGTTTCGACAAAACACGGTAGAAGAGAGAGATGCAGTTTGCTTTATAGAGCGGTTGAGGAAAAGTGTTCTGAAAGAAAACCAGATTCGTGGTCGTTCTTTAGATAAGCTGAGAGAAGAATCTCCACCAAGCCATTCATCTGATCAAACAGTACAGTTGACACCAGCCACAACCAGTTCTTTGCGTGTTTTGTACCGCAGTATTTTTGAGCCCATCAGAAGCATGTTAAAAGGGGATGAAATAGTCATTGTTCCAGATGGTCCACTACACCTTACTCCTTTCGCTGCGTTTTTGGATGAAGCTTCAAGATACCTGAGTGAATCGTTCAGGATCCGTATAATCCCCTCGCTGACCAGCTTACAGCTGTTTGAAGATTGTGCTGGGAGCTACCACAGTAACACTGGGGTGTTGCTTGTTGGCGATCCATGTTTGGAGCAGGTTACAAACATCTTTGGTGAACCCATTTTGCCACAGCTGCCACATGCCATGAATGAAGTAAAGATGATTGGCGAGATTCTAAACACCACCCCCCTAACAGGAAGGGAAGCAACTAAGGAAGAGGTGCTTAAAAGAATCACCTCTGTTGCTTTGGTTCACATCGCAGCACATGGCAATAGCGAACATGGTGAAATTGCTTTGGCTCCAAACTCAACACAGAAGTATATCAGTCGAGCAGGGTACATGAAGCATCACATGCTGAAAATAGCTGACGTGCAAGCTGTTCAGCTACGAGCAAGGCTTGTTGTTCTTAGTTGCTGCCATAGTGGCCAAGGAGAGATCAAAGCTGAGGGTGTGATCGGTATTGCTCGAGCTTTCCTGGGTGCTGGGGCTCGTTCTGTTCTAGTGTCTCTCTGGGCAATTGATGACAAGGCCACTTTGGAGTTTATGAAATTCTTCTATCAAAACATCCGTGATGGAAACAGCGCCAGTGTGTCTCTCAACCGGGCTATGAAAAGTCTCAGAGAATCAGAAAAGTTTAGTGAGGTGAAACACTGGGCCCCGTTTGTACTCATTGGCGATGACGTCACACTGGATTTTGGAGCACTGTAAGTAAAATATGTTTGAAAGCTCAACCGTTGTTAACCCCTGCTATTAGAGATATGTGAGCTTTTCTGTATTTCTGTGTTCCTTTCTTGTACACCCTTACATGTCAAAAAGCTGGTCACTGTTTCTAAAAGAAAAATTCAACTTTTGAGGCAATGCCAAAAATATATATACTTCCCAGTACGTTAAGAAGAGTATTTTTCTATTTATGTTGTATTAGTAATGCTTTTTGCGACGTTTGACGCGCGTTTGTCCTCTTGTAAAAGTAAGGAGATAATAATGTAAGAATAAGATAGGTTTTCGATAGTCCCGCAATATATTCGAAACGCTGGATGCGTTACTTTTGAATAATGAATAAGATATCGGAGAAAGCTTTCCATTCTTTTCAATATTGTCCTCCCAATCTAGTCGCATAGTGAACATCACTCTGAATACTCCGCCATCTGTTGGTGCAAAACATTCAAAAGCAACGAGATAAAAGAAGGAAATGAATGCAAGCAATTATGGCTGCAAGTGTGCCCACTCATTGCACTTCATTTCTTTTTCAGGACTGAGATCTGAGCAGCCACGAGGAAAGAAATATTCACCAGCAACCAAGGAATAAAAACGGTCACTGACACTGTTCACTTACATTTTTTGTTCCCTGATGTTTTCTTTGCCTTGCGCTTCTTACAGTTTTAAAATCACTAATCAGAAACGATCACTTACACATGACACCAACTGGTGAGATGGGAATGATTATAGAGCTCGGGGGGCAAACAAGAAACAAAAGAAAAACCTGTTAGTCTCGAGATTAGTGTGATAAGAGGAAAAATCAGTACACTAAGAGTGAATTATAGCGAAATCGAACGGTTTACAATGTGAATTATTCTTTACGGAAGTAACAGCTGAAACAGCCTTCTGTATGTCTTGAAACTGATTTTCTAACTTTCTAACTCTTATCCATTATTTAGCCATATTCTGCCTGGGGTGCAGTGTTTGTGATTCCTTTTATAACGTAAAACGTATTTAAGCAGTGCTGAAACACCAATTTTTCTCACGTGATTGTTCATGCCACGATAACAAAGTTTTGAAGGGTTGTTGTACCCATATTTGCCTTTTTACTTTAGTTTCTTCTAGAGCCTTTGCAGTTTTTTTGCGTCCTGAAAGTATTTGGAGTGACGGATGAATTTAATATGTAAGATCTTCCCGGTACAAGTTATACTTTCCGAGTCACTAGCCTTCCTGAGGATCCAGCATCGTGAAAACCCAGGCAGAATATATGAAAATAGTGTTAGAGAAACAGCAAGCGTTAATGTTAATCGCTTTCGCAAGCAAAATGAAAGAATGTCTTTATCATTTAGAAATGTTTTGAAATTAAAAGTTATCCGTAACGGAAGTACGGTCTTACTAGAATCTAACATGAACACCGTGATTGTGTCAATTAGCTTTTCACGTTTACACAAAAGTTGTTTTGTTTTAGTTTTTATTAGTTTTGGATAGCGAAGAGATCGTCATTATTTCTTAGGTTCACTCCCTTTGATCAAAAAGAAAGCGAAACACACTGGCCTTTAGGCTTTGGTCTTCCGCTACACAATTACAATGATTTATTTGATTGTTACAAGCATCTGCCGATCAAGAATCGGACTCCAAAGTCATCTCAGAAAATGTTTAAGGAAATGTACAACTACTAACACACGCTACAATTACGGACTAGATTGTCCGATAATGCAAATATAATAATACAATACAAGAATTATAAACTATGTTTGTAGGGAATAGGAACAGAATTTTAAAGCATGTAAAGAAATAGTAATGACACTTTTTTCCTTACTGGTTTTTCCTGTGGTTTCATATATTTATGATTGTCAAGATAGTCTTATACAATAAGTACTTATATAGTTCTCCCGTTTTTTTACGGACCATAAGATATGAAGTAGTATTTCGTTGTCAGAATGGGCCAATGTCAACTTGGTCTATATCCGGTGATCCAACTAATGCTCAAGGGTTGATCATGTGAGAATTTTAAGTAAAGGGGCCGCTTTAGCGTGCTTGAAGAAGCAACCAAAGCTTAGCAAAATAAGTAAACTATCACTTACTGGTGAATAAATTCTTTCAGAAGGAATTCTTCTCAAAGTTGGGCAAAACATGGTGTGCTCTTCATTCTCGTTGAAATTAAACAAGCTCCTCGAAAAAGGCCCAGCATCTCTTTGTTTATCTGCTCGAAGATCGAAGGAGGCAAGTTTCATTTTTCTTTTTGGCTTTTCCATTATTTTTCAGTAAATTTGGACAAAGAAATGAAATGCGATATCACTAGCCATATTCAAGTTTGACAGTGGCCCGGCCAGTTCACAAATATGGCAAATTAACGTAGCTGAGGGAATTTATCAAGTGTTGTTATAAATACGTTTAAGTTGTGATCTGAACTAACATTATCTTTAACCGTCTGGTCACTAACTCGGTGCTGTTCAATAATGTTAAATGCTTTCGGTGCCTTTAAGTTGGAGATGCTCATTCAATTTGTGTAAGCCTCTGCTTGAACAATCGACCGGCCATGGAACAAAGGAGAATTTGAAACGATACACGGTTAGACAATGACCAAGCCACAACCAAGCCCTTTGTACAGAACAGCAAGCTAGTGAAGTGCTGACTAATTTCCAAGTCTTGATGATGACAGTATAACGGCGGGCAGACTGAGAGATTCAGAACAGAGCCATTTTAAAACTTTTTATATTTGAAAGCTTAAGCCCCGACCAAACGATCGCAACATTTCAACGCAACATATCGCAACATTGTTGGGAGCAACATGTTGCGTGCGTTTGGCCACCCTGTTGCAACGTGTTGCGACGTGTTGCGACATGTCGGGTGTTGTTGGCTCAAATTTGAACCTGGTCAAATTTTTCATGCAACATTTGTGGATGTTGCATGATGTTGTAGCCGTTTGGCCAGGTTCGTTCAACAATGTTGCACCCGGGCATGCGCACTTGTTCGATTTTCATTACCCAACATGTCGCAACACGTCGCAACAGGGTGGCCAAATGCACGCAACATGTTGCGATATGTTGCGTTCAAATGTTGCGATCGTTTGGCCGGAGTTTGCAAATGCTGGGCCAACAAAGTTGGGATATGTTTTGTTGAAATGTTGCGATCGTTTGGCCGGGGCTTTACATTAGAATGTGAAGGTTAACCAAGAAGAACTTTACCCTTCCGTCTAAGTGACCGTTTTCTGACATTGCCGCACTGTGTATAGCGTATATCGAAATGCTATAGTTATTGAATAATTACTTAGCTTTTCTGACTGTGGACATGTTTGTGGAAGCTCCTCACAGCCTTAATTAAAGAAACAGGACGTTAAAAGTTCTTGCTAAGCTCAGTGATAGCATTACATTTACAGAACATTAGGAGGCGACGAGCTGTTCAATAAATTTCTTTTGTGAAGAAACTTGAATTTTTTCAGGTGTATGTTAGCTGTTTGTTAACCCAAACATGTCCACAGCATGATAATAAAAGGGTTAAGACGAAATCCGATAGAAAATCGAGTAATTTCAGTTTTTAGTGGACAAAAGCCTTGTCACTTAAGGTATTTTACAGTCGTTTTTACATTTTTTTGTAGCCAAAGATATAAATAGTTGACTGAAATAACACCGAAAACAATTTCCAAAGAAACTCGAGAAAATATGCTTCAAAGTTCAGTGAAATTGTGCAGTTACAGGTAAGATTTCATCATCATCAGTTTTATTTCACCAGTACTTTGAAAATTTGTTTTTGACATTTGGTGTTGTTAGAAATGATTTATTTTGAGAAGATATCTACATAGTTGCACAGAAGCTTGCGAAACGATGCCAATGATCTCGGTACAAAGTTTTTGTCCACTTGTTACTCGAACTTCCGGTGGATTCCTTCGTTATATAAGTAAAAGGTAGAATTGATTGTAATTTAACATGGACAATCAGTTATAATCAATCATATATAGTTATAGATAAAATAAACCGTTGCTAACTGTCAGGATTAAATTAAATTGTTGATAAATTAAATTGTCCAACTCTCTGTTTCACGCGAATGTGGAGAATTAAGCGCTTTTTGACCAAGGGTAATGGTACGACCATGTAGCGAACAACAATTTGAGATAAAACTTTGAAAAAGACGCAAAAATTATTTGACTGTCAAAATTATTCAAAATACATTAGACCAAGTTGCAAAAAAATCTGTCGACTTCGTTTCATGTTTGTCTGGTTTCATGGAAGCTGCGAAATTTATAAGAGATTCGAATGAGTTAAAAAAGGCGTTATAAAAATTCTTACAGAGCGCAAAGAGGCCTTGGTACGAGTTAAGCGCTTCCGCGTGTTGCAGGATCAGTGTGGAGAGCGGCTTTCCCTGTAAGTTCGCGTAAGAGATAATGACAAAAGTAAACCACTCAATCCATTTTTTTTCATTCCTTTATTCACTTTCATCCTAATTAACAAGATTGTATGCTTCTTGTGATAAAAGCCAAAAAATGGATGGCGCGAAGGCCTAAGGTCGAGTTTAGCTCTAGTTTTTTGTTAAATCCCAGCAGGATCTAGAAATAGCCAATTTTATGACACCGATTATGCTCACGTGGACAGCCCAAGGGGCTTTACAAGTATTTGTATCTTCCACGAAAACATCCACACGACGCGCGCGGTGAACTCATAAGAAGAAGTGGGTAGCATCTCTAAAAAATAACGTGAGCGGCATTATCTTGAACATAATGCCTATATGGAGAATTCACTGACTTAAATCTTTTACCTTTGATTCCTTCTTGGTATTATTTATCGGGTGAATATCATGCAGTAAATGTCACGGACAAGTATAACGCTAGTAGTTATAATGACCTTTCGCTCCGACCACTATATTTCTAAGTTATACCTAGGGTGGGATCCTCATGGTAACAGTTTCATTAGACGTGAGAATTGTGAACGTTTTCGTTTTTGCTGCAATTTGAGTGCGCTTGTATCTCGATTTCAACACTCGCACGTTCAGGCATTGTGTAATTTTTTGGGGGAAAGAGGATCACCCCCTTCAGTCCTTAGGGACTTTGCAATAACTAACAGTCACTCCGTCTGATGTAACCGTTTTATTTCATTTGTGAATAAGAGGAAAAAAGACCGACTCCCCGTGCTTACCGGTAAGTCAACTGTTTGAAAATTCTTAACAAAACACAACGGACTTCCCGCAGCTTCTCCCGAACATTGGAAAACTGTTTGATTCTTGAACCTGGAATGATTTTGAGAAACAGACTTTGCTAACTGAACGAAGGATTTCCAAACGTTTACTTAATGTACGTATTATCTTCCCTCCAGGCCGATTAACCTGACCATGCGGGATATGAATTATTCCACGAACGCTCGTTGGATATGAGATGATAGATAGCCAACGCCGATTTGGTGATAATCATCTCATATCCAACAAGCGCGAGTGGAATAATTGCTTTATTGAAAACGTCCTAAAAATAAAGAAAACTGAACTAAAATAAAAGCAAAAAACCCCAAAAAGTTACGCCTATGCCGACCATATTTTAGAAATAAACAATAGCCTCCATTTGTGTCTATACACAATTCTAATACATGTTTTAAAGAGTGGACGAAGGATATGAGAGTTAATCTTCCGTACAGGCATTTTTCCCAACGTCATCTCTCGCCCGTTTATAATAAACATGGCTACCAGTTCGTCGGGTGGATAATGTTGCAACGTGCGTTGTGTGTATGTTTTATGTTGAAGATGAAAATCCTCGTAAACCCGCTTGGGCAATCCACGTGACTTAAATCCGCGTCATAGGATTAGCTACTTCAGACCCTCCTGGGATTTCGGAAACCTTGAGAGATCTAAAAATAACTAGAGAGGGATTACCTTGGAAACAAGGCCTGTGTGGAAGATAAATTCTCTAACTCTTCATCCGCTCTTCATCTTATAAAATAAAGAATGTTTTAAATCTGCATGAGTAAATAAATAATGAATATTCTGCTTTTTATAGTTTTCTGTAGTTGAAGGAGCTAGGTCACGGTCGCGCATGCGCGTGTTGTCACGAAACAGTTTGAAAGTTTTAGCCTCAAACTTTCAAAATCGTCGGCGAGGACGTATTCGTAACTTTATCGGAAAGTATCTTTCCCATCCTTGAGTGGTCTATTCTTTTGATAGCGGTTATAAGTCAATTGATTGTGCTAGAGTATTTACATGTAGATTTTGGCTCGTGTTCGATGTTTTGTGAGTGAATTTTCGTGTATGTTGTGATGCAGTGTGATGTCTTCTCGAGGCGGTCGGCGATCTGCAAGTGGTCGGAAGAGGATTTACACTTCAGTTTCTGAGGGAGTAACGTTTTGGCTTTTATTCTTCGTCAGTATCTGCGATGATTTATGGCGAATATTGGAGTGATTCAGCGTTCGCTGGCCACCTTCTTTCCCTAGAATGACGAACGCAAGTACCTTTCGTTTATCTCTCACGCGCAGTTTGCCACTTTGCTTGTATCGTTTATCTAGTCATTTTACATGTTTCCTATTCTTTTGCCTCTCAAATAAAGGAAAGTAAGTTAGTAGAGGAAAATACGAGACGAGAGAAGATACGGAAAAATAGCCCTTCCGCAAAATGATCCGCACATGCGCAGGTCGTGACGTAGTTCCTTTAATAATAAGTTCCTGTTAAATACATTGTTAATAAATACAATAATACACCAAAGGATAGTTAGCTTTATCATTCAGATTTCCGTAATGTCAGACAGGGACCGCGCAGGGAGAGGGCCTGGAGAGGGGGTGGCTTTAATGTTGCCAATTAATGTTACACCAACGATAATTGGAATTTTTTAAAGAGGACAGCCAAAACGGAGGTCTTCGAAAACTCTGAAGCCGAAATTCAGATGCTTGCACGTTCTCATCCGTCTACCCTAATACGTTCTGGAAACGATGCGTTTTCGAAACCTCATCAAACGTTCCGTGTTCACACCATCGTTTCAGTAACCGTCACTTGCGAATGTGCAAACATCTGAATTTCGACTTCAGAGTTTTCGAAGACCTCCGTTTTGGCTGTCCTCTTTAAGACGATATAGGGCTCCGTTTTCAATTGTCTCCTGACTGTAGACAGCGTTTGCAAACGTTTACGTTTTCGCTGAAGAGGATGAGCGTCTGGAACGAATTAGTGTGGACAAGGCCTGAGATTTTAGAACAAACATATCCCACGAAAACACGGAATTATTACAGGCAAATATATATTCTAAATCCGTGGAATATAGCGTTTTGACCACCAAGAATTTGCTGCATTTGGTAAGTTATTTTTTGATTGATACACCGTTTACACAGCGTTAGTTAAATCCCGCTGAAAGAAAATCGTTGGGTCCCTGGTTTATTTACAAGGTTATTTATAAAAGGGGAGTTACAAGAGAGTAAATTTCTCTGGGCAAAGTCAGATTTTATTTTGAATTTACAGGTCGGATAACCTGTCGGAGAGATGAGCTCGACGCTGGCGTCGTCTTTGAATGCATCCAGCAATGACGTCTTTAATTGTTTGTTCACCGAGGAGCGTGTTAAATTCATTGAGGTCCGCCTATCGATTAAACTGTTCATTTCGATAGTGAAAGTTGAAAGTGCTGTACCAGTTGTGGCGATCCTCGAACAGTGAAAAGTCTGCATAGTTCTTTTCTTCGGTTGTTTCTCGAAGTATGCCTGTTAGGATTGAATAGAGTTAGTTATTAAAATATTTCAAATAAAACTGTCCTTCTGACAAGTAAATAAAGTCTGTTTTCGCGCCAGATATTACAAGTAAACATACCATGGTTGAAAATTTCAACTCGCAAGAGGTAGCCCTGTTGCCGTGTTATATCGTTTAGATAAATGTTACTTATTTTTTATTATTTATTTCAATATATGTGGTTCGCTTTCGTCGGCGTAGTTAACTTTATTTTCAGTTTATCCCCAGTCAATAATTACCATTAACTAGAGATAAACTGAGAAAAAAAATAACTATTTGAAGAAAATGGACTACTTATAGTAGAAATAAAAAAAAACTGAGCAGTGAAAATAAACTGCAACATGTACAAAGCGTGCAGTAACTCAGAACAACCGAGAATCCATCCGAGTGGAAGCGAGGAGAGCTGGAACCTAGTAAAACCAGCGCCTTAAACTACTTGGACTCCCTGCACTTACCCTGTTCGAGGCGGTCGGGCTGGAAAACGAAAAAACGGCGAATGGAAAAAAGAAAGTTGCGGTCTTTGTTTCCACTAACCATTTTTCCTACTAACCCAGTTATTTGTGCAGGTCTCCGAATAACCGAGCAGCTGGAACTGGTTACGTTGCCTTTATGTTGATATGACGGGATTTATGTTAATGAAAATTTCACCTTGGTCAAGCATTTTGATGGCGTTAGAGACGATATAAAAGTTCGAAGGAATATCAGTCTTTTGTCCTCCTTTTTGTACTCTTCTACTGTTTTTGATCGCTTGTAGTGATTTTTAGGCCCTTGGGAGTCTTGAAATCAAGTGTGTAGCTCATTTGGTACAAAGAAACACACTTTTCGCATAAACAAAGTTTTCATAAATCCAGCTTTATATAGACACAACAACAATAACGACAAAGAATCAAGTTGGTGCGATACCTGGTTTGAGTTGTTCCTTGAAAGTTCTATTTGCCAGCACAAAATGAATAACGATTGGACAAGTTGGATCTTGTGGATCTTGAAACACGTAAAATTCTTTCATTCCATGCCTTTGGTACTGCAATTCTGCTTCAATTGGAGGAAATTTTAATTTGTTCTTTATCGCCCATTGTTCTGCTAATAGGAGTTCCTGATATGATACACAAAAATATATATATATTTCATATTATGGCCCTCTAGAGGCCATATGTGCCACGAGGCACAAAGAAGCTAGGTAACAGGTAACAGGTATTATGGCTTCTAGGCAACCATTGGGGTCGTTAAGTAACGCTCTCCTTATGTAAGGATAATCGTTACGTGACAACCCAAGTAACGGATGCGAAGAATGCCAAACTAACAAGAATCTAAAACAGTGGAGAAGCCCTGCTTATGGCCCCGTCAATTCAAAGTACGCTCATCCCCACCCACCCGCTCCCCCATCCCTCCGGGCATTGGTCGTGCATTACTCATCTTTTTTGGTCGTTGATGATAGAAGAATAATCTTGTCCTAATTATTATAAACCTTCGGAAAGTAACAAAACTTAACAAATAATGCAACAATTAGCATTCCATCCCGTCCAGGATTGAAGCCCTAACATACTTTTGTGGCTGGTTTTGGTTTTCTTCTAACACTGAAATTAAAGCATAGATGTCGCAAAACTGAGGTCACAAAACATCCAGCCAACCAATACGATTAATGCTCGTTACACAAAAATATTATGGCTTAATTTTACTGAACAACACAAACAGAATCACCGAAGTAAACGGCGTTTCAGTGGGTCGACCTCGTTTTGAAATACATCTTTACCTCGAAGCAAAATTCAACATCTCTTTTCCTCACACTGAAGTCAAAGGAGAGAAACACATCCACATCCCTCTCAGGCCTCAACAGGGGAGGGTACGGGGAATTGAACACAAGCCCATTGTCAACCAAGTAGATGCGACGAGATGTGAGCGCAGACTCGTCAGCGGTTTGTACTTCCTCATCAACTTTGCCTGTGATATACATTGAGAAGATTAATATTCGAGCAGCATTCCACATCAGCGCTCATCGGCACTATTAAGTAACCTCAGGGGGTGGTTGGGGGGCCTAGAAGAAGTTCGTGAATACCGCCCATAACAACGTCACTTGATACAGTCTCTTGCAAGCGAAACAAGCCGAGCTTGCGCTCCTCTTCCTCGTATTCAGGTTTCGAGGGTTGCTGAGAACAATGGTGCTGACGTCATTACTTGCAGACCGCGAAGAAAATTGTGTACCAGACCTGCTCGACCAGCTCGAGTCTTAAACACAGCAAGCTTATCCACAAGAGTTTCAAAGAACCGCCCAAAGAAGCCTCCATCGTCATCGTCATCGTGTTTCTCTTTAGTTTCATCGTTGCTGTCGCTGTTGTTGTTGTTGTTGTTGTTAGGACCGTCAGTGACATAATTGTCATCTTCATCGTCGCTGTCACTGTCCGCAGCGTCGTCGTCATCATCTTTCCCGTCGACTGCATCTCCTGTATGAGACAGTGAGATAAAAGGTGAATTGACATGCCTGTAATGAATACTTGGCCTGAAATTCAAGTTCAGAAACAGGCACGTAATCTGGAAAATCAATTGGTGATGAGTGAAACTAGGAAATAATTTCTCGCGCATTTGGTCTACATTCTTGTTAGAATTTTGGCAAAACGCAAGTGAAATTATTTCTTAATTTCAAGAGTATACAATTTTATTACCTTTAATATCATGTGTGTTAAATAACGTTTGCAATCGTGGGTTTTGGACTTGTTTATTGAACCGAGAAATTTCACGCCAAACGTTATCATGGCAATTTTGTAATTTCACACGTGAAATTATACCGATTAGCGCTGAAATTTCGCGCCAACATTAAGGAGTAAATTGTCACGCATGATTTTTTATTAGAACAGTAAGAGGGGTGGTAGCCTAAACACCGTATTGTTCAACTCCGAGTGGTCGAATGGCGTCGAGTGGTCTAGTGGCTTCCAGTGGTCGATTGGCGTCGAATGGTCGGCGTTAAAACGCTGGCCATAGTCATTTTGTTGTGTTATTGGGTTAGACATTTGCATTGCCTCAAACTGCGCACGGTTTCTCCCTGATGACAAGATTACAAGATACATCCTTAAATATAAAACTCACATCACCAATGTTGTAAAACGCTTGACTTAAGTTTCTAATCAGTGGGGATGTACCTGGTAAACGAGGGCTCTGCGCGAGATTCACTTTGGCGTATAGTTTGTATGTCAAATTTTTAGCTTAAAAGAATGAAGTTTAAGGGTGCCGCTCTCCATTTTGCCAGACCGACCGGTCAGAGACCAGTGGATTCCCCGAGGAAAACTGGAACGACACTTTTCGATCAAACTGGGCCAACCAGGAATAGTTCTTACCATTTTTTATTCCTTTCCCGAATTTCCTACATAATTGAAATCTACTGAGGAGATGTAGGGCAATGAACTGGTTTTTCAAAATGGACCGGCAAATATTTCGGTCCAACCGGTGAAGTGGACCACCTCCAGAGGTCGGGTGGTCCGTATATTCCGGTCTGACCAAACCGAAACGGACCTTTTTATTTGACTACCCACCGGAATCTCCGGAATATTTGGCATAATGGAAAGCACCCTAAATGACATACGTAGCTCTTCTCTCAGATCTCCTTCGTTACTCATCTCGTCTACTGTATCACTGGGAAGTTTTCTCTCACGAAGTACACGCTGGAGTAGTACGGTAAAGGCGCTGCCCCATATGCCTGCGGGCAAATCAGTAATGTTAACTTAACAATGTCCTCTTAAGCTTCGTTTTTCATGTCCCTTAGCTTTTCAGATCTTAGGAGGGTTTTTTCCCTCATTTTTTACCGCGCGAATAACACAGTAGTTTTAGACAGATAAAGGAATAGCCCTGCAGAGAGCCTCACGTGATTCGAAATGGACAATCAACAAACGAAGCCGAAAAGGAACTTAATTCGTCTAACCGACCGAGATATTCATTTGAGCATGTTCATTCGAGGACGCCTCTAAAATCAGTCCATATTTGTGACAAGGTGCAGATCACCAAAGTTTGAAACACTAAACTAATGAGGGAGAGAGAAATTAATCCGTTTTCATTCCTCCACTTCCAGCAATTTGATCTTAAATTTTAAGGGATTAAGGGATTTTGATTGTTTAAAACAAGTTGGGACTGACAAATTACAGTACATGAAGAAATAAATTAATAAAGAAACAAGATATAAAATGAATAATTTCAATATTAGGGCTAATGGTCTGAAATTAGGTGGACAGTATCCCTGAATGACTCTAAAAGAGCCACTGCCTGTAAATATGGAGAATCCGACGACAGGTCAGAAAATTCGAATTTTCTTTTATTGTGTCAAAAAGACCCTTTTGGTGAACTATTTTCAGAAATATACTTAGGGCCATTTCTGAGGTATGATGTTAAAAATTATTGCTTACATGTGTGATACACAATGTCAAAGAAAAATTTTTTTATGAAACATGTCGAATTATGTTCATAAAGATGACGTTCTCGCTCGGTCGTGTAAAAATAGCGCAAATAGTCGAAATACCCTTTATAGTTTTTCGTCTAGAGCGCTTAATTTTTACGGGCCAGACTAGCCATTAAGACATGGTATGCCCATAGCATAGCTCTTTCTTTAGAACCTCTTATTTGTCGAGAGATTCGTATACTAGAAGAGTTATGACCCTCTAAAACTAGTTGAAATTTTACACGTAAATTAAATTGCGACAGTTGTATTTTTCAAACGGCCTGAAGTAGACAAAACATATTTACTTCAAGATGGCGTTTAGGTCAGAGGAATGATCAAAGTGTAAATTACAAATTGTTTGAGTGTGAAATCCAGGCAAGCTCCCTTCTTTCGGTACTGGCCTGATGAAAATGTGCAATTTCACACAAATTCCATCGGCCATCTTGGTTGATTGAGTGGTATTTCGAATTTTCCCAGATATATTTCACAAAAATGTGAACTCGCTGGAACTTTTAAAGTATATTTCTGAAAATAGTTCACCAAAAGGGTCTTTCTGACGCAATAAAAGAAAATCCGAATTTTCCGACCTGTCCTCGGATTCTCCATATTTACAGGCAGTGGCTCTTAACTGTCCTATTTATAGCCGAGTAACAAATCGTAATACCAGTTCGATAGCTCACTGCTAGTGCACATGCATAGGTCTATAGAAATATTGCTCCTTCTTCAGGGAACTGTTTCAAATCCACAAGGAAGGATTGTTATTTTGATTTTTAGCGACTCTTCGTTTAATCCATAATTAGGTCCTTTCAATCCTGTATTTAGTAGTAGAAGTCTTTATTAAGAAATCAGTTACAACATACGTTGTTATCGGTCTTATAAAAAAGGGGTAAGAATCGAGTCATATTTCAGTGCAGTGGATGTATCCTACTCTAAGAGACTATGATCTAAGAAAACATATTCCCGTACCCCGTGGTAAACTTTTCAAGCTGTTTTGAGCTTCAGGTGTCTTTCTAAAAAATAGCTTCGTAGTATGACCACGCGCTAAAATTAGATTTATGGTGGCTCAAGACAGTTTCCAGCGTTTAGATCCCGTGCCGTTTTTGAACTATACGCCCCTAAAGTTGTAATTAAGGGTGTTTTTAGCAGGTCATACTGTTGCTATGGTAACCCATTGTGTCACGAAGATGATAACAACGTGTTCACTGATGATTGGGCAGTTTTTTGACACCATGATTGTAACATCAACTGATAAAGAGTGGTTATAACGACTCATCAAAATCTAACTGCTGGAAACTGTTTTGAGTCACCTTAAAAGATATCATTGGAAGAGGCCCATGTAGGGAGAATGTGTTCTCTTCGATCATAGTCTCTTGCTGAGACTCAGCGACAGCTCATCTTACCTTGTAAGTAGTGAAGTGGCGGTTCTGGATATGATGTCACTAGTTTACCGCAGAAAAACTTGCTTCCAAAGAATTCTGTTTTCATGAAAGTACCATATCTTGGGATGCCTATTTCGTACGGCGAAAACTCGAGCCATTCTGTAAGTAAAAGTCGAAATTTTAAAATGTTTCCCGGTTGGTCTAATGCATAGATTAAAATCATAGAATAAAAATTTTATGACGAATTTTATTTGCTGCATCTTTTCGCTAACTCCCAAGTAAAGTCGGCATCCAGGGAAAGTTCATTTAAAAATGGTTGTTGTAAAAATTTCCACCTTATGTTTTTACTAACCCACGGATATTCTTTAAAGTTACTCGGCAACCTGGTTACCAAGGTCCACTCCTTTCAAGGAAAAGAGGTGCCTGGAACTCTATTTCCTTGTGCCACGTGAGTTTATTTTTAGTTTGCTAATTTTCGCTGTCATTTCAGTTAAAACTTGATATAATAACTATTTTAGCGCGAATAGTGAGTTAATCTTCGTCTTATCTGTATATGTTTTTCATGCACGGACTGGAATATCGTGTACAAATTCCTTTAGATTCCCCTCAGTACTCTCCCCAACCCTCCCCCCCCCCCCCTCCCTCACCACAATATTCCTTGGCTGGGATGTCCTTTTTTACGTGAACACAGCAGTACAGCGGAAAAGGAACCAGGGCTCCCTCGATTTTTTTCTGTTGTTCACTTAGTAACGGCATTTCGTCGCGCTGTGAAAAAAAAAAGGAACAATCTCAATTTCACATTTTTTTAATCAAAATAGATAAATATGACATAGTGAAAATGTGTAACAAGAAACTTTTTTAGGGTGATTTTCACTCGAGTGTCGAAAGCAATCAAGTGGCATTTGCTTTAGTCTTGCATTACTACGCTAAGTGATTGGCTTAAAAACTCGCGCCGCTTTGACACCCAATCAGAATTTCAAAACCAATATTGGTTTTGGAATTCTGATTGGGTGACGACTTACATCTTTCAGAATCGTGTCGCCGACCAGGTAACCAAAAACGTCAGTGAAACTAACAGGCTGTCCTCGGCGTTTCTTGTTCATGATAATTTTGAGATGTCTGTACATCCAAGATGGCGTAACCATCAGCCACATCCAATTCTCATCAATGTTTTCTCTCAAGGTGTCTCGAACCACTCTTGGATGTACATGGGGCCAGTCAGGATGAGAATACAACGTGGACAAGTACCTTATAGAGATCGTAAAACCATCATTTATAAACACGAGAGAGACAAAACAGACCGGCCTTCATTTTAACAGTAGAGCGGAAACAAAGGCGCTCATGAAATATATTTTGTTTTCAAATGCGGGATTAGATCTCGAATTTGCCTTTAAAATGTGAATACTTTACCTAAATTTTAATTACTAGACATGAGAAATCTAAAGTGCGAAGTAGTGCACAGTGGTGCTTTGGGACACTAGAGTCTCTGTAAGATCCCCAGGCTTAATAAAGTCATGTTGCCATAAACTAGGTTGCACGTTAATTATTCAGTGGAAAACAGAATGATGAAGTGGCTAGGTTCCTAGGACATCGAGCAGGCCACGTGCGGGCTTTAATTTTAAGAAAGCAATTTTCCATCAGTCCTGTGCACAAACGTGGTATTTCGGATCATTTCACATGGGAGGCTGCCATGAAACTTTGTCTAATGCCGGTTTACATTTGTCCCATGAGCTTCAGTATCAAGAGATGATCACAGTTCTTCTTCGTTACTTTCTAACATGTAGACTACTTACCAAGCTGAACCTGACAACCCTGTTGTGTACATTGCGCAGTCTAACACGCCCATGTCCCTCAGAGCACAGAACACACCGCTGAGTGACACCACGGCACGAAAACCTCCACCGGACCCCAGAATGGCGACATTAGGCATCTGAGAATCAATCAAATACAATGTTCTGCAAAGACCTTCCTATCGACCATTATTTATTGCGTATCGAGTAGTTTATTGCGGCCACTTTCGGTGCATTCTGAAATGGCGTCTCGAGAAGCTGGCATTCGCAGATGGCATGTACAATATTTGTTTTTCTTTGCAATACATACCTTTTAAGGTTGTCACTGCCTATTGCTTAAGCGTTATGTTCCATAGATGTCGTAAAAAATTTCCCACTAGTGTGCAAATCCCCCCTCCTAAATTTGTCGCATGAAAAATTGGATAACAATCGTCAACGCCCGGGAAGGAGGGATTGGCATGTGAAAAGGTCGGGGATAATCGTCGCCCCAGGGATGTAATTTGCAGATTTTCGTCTCACTTAAGGTGTTGTGACTTTCCAGGAGCGAAGCCACGTGTAGATTATGCCTTAACAGGAGCTTGAACCACTCGAACGCACATTGCAATTCAAAGAAACCAGGTTACAGTAAAATCAATAGTTAGCGTTTATTGGAAGGAGCGATGAATCAACAATATAGAAATCAGGATAACAAAATAGAGATGAACTTGTGATGTGAAGTCGTAGTGACGGTTATGATTGTGTTGTTCGAACTAAAAGCAAAACGATACAAAAGGCTTATGTAAGCTAATACTAGTTAAGATACAAAACATAAATCAAGGATACCGATGGAACATAAATCTTAAACTATAACGACACGATTACAACTAAAACATATGTAGCAAAGACTTACTTTGATCTTGCTCCTGCGAGGGTAGCAATGGTAGAAACGATAGCTTAACACGATAGCGATGATAGCGATAGCATAAAATAACAACGAAAACGTAGATGGCGTAACTAAACTGATAAAAATGTGGTGTCTCTAATTACTTGATTCCAAAGGTTATATTGCGAAACTTGCATTGATCACAGCAATCACAGCATGAATAGCAAAACTTAAAAGATGTAAATAATCGTTAATAAGTAATAGTTATTTAAACAAAACAAGGAAGAAAACGAGTTACGAAAGTAACAGGTGTGCGGGACGAAACAGCACTATTTTAAGCTGTGAAGATATCTTTTAGGGTGCGGGTCGACGGAAAAAACGCTGTGTCGTGTCCTTTTCAAATTGGTATCTTTTAGGAGTCAAAAAAAAAAAATCGCGCTATGCACAGATTGGTCTCCTTTAGGAGTTTAATTTAAATTTTACGACGTGCTTCCCCGACCTTTTGACATTAAACATTGGAGTCCCTTGCCCTCTGGCATCAACTTACAAAACAGTTGGAATGTGAACTGCTTGACGAGTCGCTGACGAGGACCGTAAGGAGGCTGAGTCACCTGTTTAAGCCACATTTAAAGCTAATTCAAATCTCTCGAATTGTGTCACCGTAGAATCGACAAAATTTTATCCATGGCCAACTTTTTCTAGACGTCAATCACTGTAATCTAGTGGTTTGGGAAAACTCAAAAGTCTGCGGGTAGGACTTTCTTAGTTATGAATCCTCCCACACTCACTCATATTGTTGCTATCCAAAAACATAGCAGCATTTTTCCATGATAAGCATTTTGATAAGCAGGCATGCTTAGCCATTCAGTCGCAGCAATGGTGGTATTATTAAACCCATTTCTACGTTTTCACTTACTTCATCTATTGTTTGTGGTCCGCGATCACCAAAAAATATCCTCATGGCTTTAAACACAAATTCTTTCCTTCTCAGAATAAATTTCTTCTCCTCCTTGCAAAGGTCTGTACTATAACGCATATCTGTCGGAGCGGTGCTACAAAAACAACGTAATTAAAATTTTGGACACTTGCTGTACCGTTGTTGAGCATAGACTATTTAGCATCGAAATAGTCCTTTAATATAAATATTTTCTTTTGGCCGGGATATCTGTAAAGAATCATCATCTATGTGTGTCGACTCAAATTAGTATGCCAAACACGACTTTTCCGACCCAAAAAGCAAAGAAAATTTGAAACCTTACCAATATTCCACCTTTACTTCCACCTCAACTGTGGACACCTACGTTGAAAGTTAAAATCAGTCAGCTTTGAATTACACTTACACAAAACCTGGAATGGCGGGAAAAGAAACCCACAACTCTACCTTACGAAATGTGAACGTCTTCGTGCAAGTCTTGCTTATTTCCAAAGTTCCAAGATCGAAAGTTTCTGTCTCCACGAAATCATCACTTAATATGTCCGACTCCATCAGTGTTATTTCTGAAAAATAAAAAAAAACGGAAGCTCTGTAAAGTTGGTCGCCGACCAATAAAAGAACCATCTTTGCTGGCTGAGTTCACCATCTTAGTTTTGAACGCCTGAAAGAACCTGGGTCGAGGGTCTCAAGAAGGTTAACCGTAATACATGCCAAAATTTAGCCGTTAGGCGGAAAATTGGAAAATTTTAACTGTTAGTCGCAAAATGGATAGATTTAGATACGAAAGTGAAAGTCTCGAGATCTGTTATCAAGACCCAGATTTTGTGTCTTGTTTTGTGACTTGTGAGCTATATTAGTCTACAATTCTTTTAATAATACCTTTTGCCGTCCGGGAGTGCTCCTAAGACCTTAAATATGTTTTACGGTAATCAAAATATTTATTTTTATTTTTTTACGCAACGCTACGCTCTTTGTAGAAAGGACCCTCTCTCAACAGAGAGCAAGCATAGCGTTACGAGGTTAAAAGGGGCCAGACTGGACTATAAGCGTTCTCAGGAGCAATGACAGGCGCCGTATTTCTAAATTAGCCACTTACGTAACAAGTTCAACTGTTCCGCATCGAGATAAAAATAGAAAGCTTCATCCCATACTGGACTGTTAGTGTTACGTTGAACTTTTGTTCTTCGTTTGCCGTTTGGTGACGTTGGAATTAACAACTTGACATACGGATCTGGGGTATCAACTATCGAAGAAACAGGAAAATATAATAGATATATTAGAGCGTTAAAAATAAGAATTACAGCAGCGTTTTCTAGTAAAAAGAAGATTAAAAACTATGAGCGCGTGACAGCCTGACTACTGTCTTCAACGGATAATTAGAAAATGCAAGAGAGAACGTGAGCAAGTCAAATTGAAGAATATCAAATAAAAGCAAGGAAAGAATCGTTGCCACTCAGAATAACGTTACTTAAACTGTGGAAATGTTTGTTTTTTAAATTTCTTAAAAGATTTAAGACTGAAATCACGAAGCCACAATCAAGACAGTATTATCTGAAAATAATAACGAACAAGAAATAGAATATCAACCAAAACTTCATTAATTCCATCCGTTGGTTACTGAATTATGTAAAAGTAATCGTATAAATGCGAGCGCCACTTGGAAATTCTCTCAAAATTTACGAACTTTAGGGCGAGTCCAATTTGAAAGAATTTCAATAGTACAAATCGGGGAAATCCCTAATTGTTTCAGCTTCGTACGATTACTACCAGGAAAGATCTTAGTCAACTTTCTGGTGTAAGATATATGATATTTGTTTTCTAGATTGACTGAACAAGAGTCAAGACTATACTTACGGAAGTCATCAAATGAACCTAGTGTGATATTGTGTCCTCGGAGTACTGTGATTTTCAGTAATAAACATGGACGATACGAAGCCTGCAAATTAAACAGCAAAAAGAGTTTGTTAAGACTTAGACATCAGGGAACAAGAAATCTCTTTGCTTGATTGCTATTACTTATTCGACGTTTTGACTCTGTCTAGCTCTCTATGGACTTCATATTAATGCCTATACCAATCACAGAGGTGATATTTATCTAGGAAATAAATGGCAACGAATTTTACATGGTTGGGTCGATGAAAGTGCTAAATGTCTTAAATTGAAACTGAAGTCGGACTCGGGCCAGACTGGACCAGATTGCCGTGGCCCCCTTTAGATTTCTTAGCATGAAACAACTATGGGTATTACTTCCCTTGAATGGAGAGAGACAGTAAGAGCTGAGTGTCGTGTTCAAGAATACAACGACCGGAGTCCATTACGCTACTCATTTTTAACCACGCCTGCCTACTATTGACAATGTTAAGGACGTGTTCTATTGGGGTCAACCCAGTTTCAACCGCAGCCGGTTTGGGTTGATACGTTTAACGTTTCTCAGTAGGACACTTTTCCAACCATTTTCTGTTGAAACGCGTTAACTCCTGGCACTAGTCCTTACGCGAGCTACAATCGCGCGAAATAATCACGCAAATGCTTTTTCAACCGTTTTAACCTGGTTTGAGGCCGGTTGAAAAAGTTGATCAATCAAACCAACCGAAAACGATTTTTCTCGAATAGACCACGAGAAAACCCAATCAACCACCAGAAACGGTTGATCCCAGTAGAACACGACCTAAATGTTTATAAGAGTGAAATTAAACTACATGGTGGCGAGTGATTTGCGAGAAACAAAAAAAATGGAAAAACTTGATCTTGAAACGTGCTTTTGTTAGCGAACTCATCACTGGCCTCCAAATTCCGCGCAGCACAATTGGTCTTTTCGATTGCGTGAGAAAAGAAAAACCCTTCATAGTTCTATAATCAAATTATTGTTAGGACGATTTTAAGCTTGAAGAAATTGTACGTGTAAACATTTAGGAGAAGAATCTGGCTGCTTTATATCGTCGTTTTGCGATCTTGTAGTCGTGATCGCCTCGTTTGCCTCCAGAGATGAAGGGCCTTGCCCTCTCTCATCTGAAACAAATGTCTCAATAAAATCAGAAACAGTTTAGTTTCAGAGCTTTCCTGATGCGCACCACGGGAGTGATGGAGCAGCCGATTACTCTCAGCTCCAGCATCCTGGCTCAGTGGTTTATATCTCGCGAGGCATATAATAACAGCTTTATATAAGTGACACAACAAAAAAAGGTTAAAATTATTTACAATTAAATAAGTAAAAAAATATCAAACTTGATCGAGGTCCTCAATATTTATTTTGTTTACGGTGTTCATTTATGGTGTATTTCTCCTTTGCACGGGACCTCCTCCAATTTTTTTCTCTTTGGACTCATTGAAGAACGCCGTCTGATTATTGACTTCATTGGGAGCCTAGGAAGCTTGGGCCCGCCGTCCACACTACGGTCACCGGAAGAATTTAAAAACGCAACGATCACTGGTCGTTTTATATTTTTGTTTGAGGAAATCTCGGCCAGGGAAATCACGTGGTTCTCCTGATCCTATCGTGTTCGAAAAGGTCTGTTTTAAAATTTTTCCGTCCACACGAAAACTCAAAGCCGGCGTTTTCAATTTCCTCCGGTTGGAAGAGCGTTTTCGAAAAGCTCCGTTTTCGTGACGGATTACTCTGGACCGCAGGCCTAACCGTAGAAATAAAGCTGTATGCGTTTTTAAATTTCTCCGGCGTAGTGTGGACGGAGTCTGGAGCAAACCACAACGTCAATGAGCACTACCAGACAAAACGTTTAATGAGCAAAACAAAGGCTGTACAAGTGTGTTCAGTAAACCTTTGTACATTTCATAGCCATCCTCTGCAAAACAGCGACGCAAAATGGCCGCGAACGCGAAAGATGATTCGAACTACTGATTTTTCGTATTTCCATTTAGAACTGAATGCTGTCATTACATATTTAGCCTGAACGAGGTTGGCATCCTGGACAAATTCAATTTTACAAGGCGTTGTCCTCGGCGTCACCGTCGTCATTGTTAAGATCCCTATATTTGCATCTCGGATGCTGGTGGAAGGTCGATACACTTGTTTAACGACTGAGGTCTGTCATCCTAAGTGGCTGCTTTGTGCTTTGCTCATGTTTTATCCCAAGACCAGTCGAACGCAGGTGAGTAATTAGTGTATCGTGTAAAAACCGTAAAAAATTACATAAATTGCAGCCCTTTACCAAGTTTTTTTTTTAATTCAGCGATTAAGTTGTCGAGCATTTCGGTAGGAAGTTTTTCCCTCCTGTTGAAGCAATCTCGTTTACGTTACTTCGCCGATGGAATACCATTTTATCTTCCCCATTACTACACGGCAATCGTTTGCATCTTCTTCTTCAGTATAGCTTAAGGTTTTGAACACTAAAAGGCCATCGTCATCAATAACGTCCTTGAACATGGCGAGTTGATACTCGGGGCTTTCCCACTCCAAACCAAGTAATTATTGCAGTATTTCTCTTTCCATAGCTTCCAGCTCTCGGGGATCTCGCTACTTAATTGACCTCCGAGTCTGAATCTTGCAGAGACAATGATCTCTGGTGGAATAACATTGAAAATTGTGATGCTTTAGGCCGCGAGGCACCGGAAGTTGTTTTCGCTCGTAGGCATTCGTAGACGATGGACGCTGTCGACGAATTTGAACTACCCTTTTGCTGCAACATGTAATATTAGATGGCAGAGGGGACCTTAAACGAACCTCATCAATTAAGGCTCAATCTGGTTACTTTAACTCAAGATACACTAGGTGAACGCGTATTTTAATGTAAACCTGCATGTATAGCATAAATTAAAAGCCGTTTCAGAACATAAGCGTGCATATGAAGACTGTTTGGCGAATTAGCATATTATAACCATAACTTAAGGTACGTCGGCCATTTTGAATAATCAAATCCAGCCGATGTCAGAAACTCGTTTGTCCAGTTTGCCTATGACGTCAGTGCTTTCTCATTGGCTCTCAGCCAAGCCTTTTGTCCTTTCGCGTTATAAGTGCGACACCACCCGGATGGTCGGGCGGCCAGTTAACTCCACCGCAATATAGACATCTCTCTTAATCTCTTTTAAAACAATACCTCCTGGGTATATCCAGTTTTCTTCCTCAACCATCCCCCTAAATACTCCCCCAATATCCCTTCACAGCCTACACTTTATCGATCCCCTACATATACCTACACAGCCTACATCTCATTAATCCCCCACATATACCTACACAGCATACATCTCATTAATCCCCCACATATACCTACACAGCATACATCTCATTAATCCCCCACATATACCTACACAGCATACATTTCATTAAACCCCAACATATACCTACACAGCATACATTTCATTAAACCCCAACATATACCTACACAGCATACATTTCATTAATCCCCCACATATACCTACACAGCCTACATCTCATTAAACCCCAACATATACCTACACAGCATACATCTCATTAAACCCCAACATATACCTACACAGCATACATTTCATTAAACCCCAACATATACCTACACAACATACATTTCATTAAACCCCAACATATACCTACACAGCATACATTTCATTAATCCCCCACATATACCTACACAGCCTACATCTCATTAAACCCCAACATATACCTACACAGCATACATCTCATTAATCCCCTAAATATACCCACTCAGCCTACTTCTCATCAATCCCCCCAAATATATCTACACAGCCTACATTTCATTGATTCCCCCACATATACCTACACAGCTTACATCTCATTAATCCCCCACATATACCTACACAGCTTTCATCGTATTAATTCCCAACATATACCCAGACAGCAATACATCTCATTAATCCCCTATATATACCTGCACAGCCTACATCTCATTTATCCCCACATATGCGTACACAGCTTTTATCGTATTAATTCCCAACACACACCTACACAGTGCACATCTCATGAATCTCTAACATTTACCTTCACAGTTTGCATTTCATTAAATCGTTGCTAGAGTCATTTCTCGTTATATTCAGTGGTTATCAACTCATGTAGAACCAAGTGGTCTTAAGATATCTAGGAACAAGTAAATTGACTATCGCTATTCAAATTATCCGTTCACTTGAAGCCTGGGAACAGGCTCCCGGTTGGGGTAATGGGTTTAGTGCGAGCTTATAGAGCCGAGAGCGGAATGGTGACGAGGGGAAGCGCAATTCGCGAAATTCTTTTTTTTTCGCCCTTATTGGCTCACTTCTCTCGCCGGATTTTTTTCCGTCCCCGCTGGATTTTTTTTCCGCTTTCGCTGAGAGCCTGTTCGCAGGCTAGTTCATTTGCCGTGCACTCAGCCGTTCGAGCGGATGCCGTAAGGAACGTTTTCGCGTGAGAGGTCACATATTTGCCGATGCATTTTTGTGGTTGAATCGGCAAAGTTCTTTTAACGACGCTTTTAGGGTGGAGAAGTAAAATTGGCGATCTACTTACATCTTTTTATGTGACGCGTGATTAGTGAAAAAAATTCTCCGTGATGCGTGATTTTATAGAAAAATTCAGCGTGATGCGTGATTGGTACCCAACCTGCGCCACCCTCTGGGAGGGCATGTATAACCGAATGCAATATACTTTTTAAAGTATATTGCGTGGTTTAAAAACCGTCTCATGTTTTAGACGCCTTCGCCCACAGAAACATTTACTGAGATAATATGATTCACTGGTCTAGAGAATTTTTTTCTTCATATACGAAATATTTAACAATCATCTTTTTCGTTATCTTGGATCAATTGCAAGGTTAACAAGGCAACAAGTACAAAAATTAAGAAAAACGAAATAGAGAAATTTTGGACAAAGTTCACAAAAGACAGACTTTTCGGTACAACTGTACTTTACTGAAAGTTCATTGTTTTCGAATTTATTGCTTCCTTTCACGGTACAAGGAGTAATTAATTTGCTGGTATCCACATAAACACTCAGGCCCTCGAGAGAGAAACTCTGTGATTTGCAACAGGAGCATTGTAAGACAAAGATTTACGGCATAATCACATGACTCCAAGCGCCTCGGCCGTCTTTAACTCTGCGACGAATTACTCGATCGGTTGGCACTTGATTTAAAGCTTTAATTAAGTTATTTTCTCGTTGTTTCGGTGGCTTTCTACTGGTTTTCAATACAACTAGGTCTGGAAATGTCTACACGAGAATGTTTCACTGTTTGGGGAACAGAGTTCAGCTCCCGGCTTCTGTTTAATACAGTAGACGAAAACTGAGTTCCATTATGCCAAAGCACGATGAAAGCCAACAAAGAGATGTCAAAAAGCTGCCAAAAGCTAATAAAAAGGAGATTGATAAATTGGCTGCGAATTACAGCTCACTGATCACTTCAATGCTAATTGAAAACTTGCATACTATCAGACGAGAAATGATAATTTGCATGCTTGTTCCTTGTTTACATGGCTCAAGTTTTCATAAACTTCAATAGGCACAATTTAATTTTCACTCCTATTTAGCATCCTTATCTCTTCCTCCTACAGTGAAAAGACAACTTAAAGTGAGACAAAACTGACATTCTAACTCACACCTTATTTAACATGCAAACCGGCCCCTGTCCCGTCCCGATCGCTTCGCTCATTCTTCTGTTTCGCGCTCACCGAATGTTTCTTTTCCCTCCTCGCCAGGAGCCTGTTCGCAGGCTAACCTTATTAGGCCCGAGTCAAACACCGCACTTCACATGAGCCGAACCCAATTTAACCAAATAGGCTCATGTAGTTCGGCGTTTGACCCAAATAAGTTCGACTGATTTTATTTGGAGCGGCTGAGGCGTTCTTCACGCCGGGCCAGCCGCGAATAATGCCTGACGACCGACTTTGGGTCAAACGCCGATCTTCACCTGAGTCGAACCAAACGCATAATCAAGTATAACCAAAGTCGTGTTCATGTATGAATGGTGTAGCGGTTCGGTTCGACTGAATTAAGTTCGGCGTTTGACTCAAACAGGCGTTCTTAATTATTTGAGTCGACCCAAATTGCCATTAAGCTCGGCTCATGCGAAGTACGGCGTTTGACGGAGGCCTAACATGTTTTTTGTTCATTCGGCATTGAAGAGAGAGAAGGCGGCTCGGTCATTGTTTTACCAATACTAGAACCACCTTAAACCTTTACTAATACTAACCTTAAGCCTAAACATTGTCTTAGTGTAGTATGTTAGCCTAAAACATTGTCTTCGTGTAGTACTTAGGTCTAAGGTTAGCATTAGGAAGGGGTTAGGGTTGTTCCAGTATTGGTAAAACAATGACCCGTGACCTGTGTTTAAGACCCGCCGAGTGAGGCTTACTCCTCAAGACTACTTTAATGAATTGACTATTTGAATATTAAACCCGCTAGTCGTTTCAAGAATGCAATAGTGAATTATTATTTAAATGTTGAGCTCGCTAGTCATTTCAAAAAATCAATATTAAATTGATTTTTTGAACGTTAAACCCATTAGCCGTATATTTGGAACGACTAGTGGGTTCAATTTTCGAATAATCAATTCGTTATTGCATTCTTGAAACGACTGGCTGGTTCAATATTCAAATAATCAATTCATTATTGTAATCTTGAGGGGTACGCTTCACTTGGTTTGACTGCAACATCTCGTAAAACAAGTAAAAACCTATACTGCTAAAGAAAATACACCGAAGGAAGGTTTCGTGATGAAAAGCTGCCTACGGATCATAAGCTTTAGGCGGCTTTTTCATCACGAATCGTTACGTAATTCTTTTGTTTTAATTCAATCTCTCACCTTGTGGATTAGAGGGCAAACTTTCTTCTGGAGGTTGCATGACTAGCACTTTTCGATGCTCTTCTCTGCGATCTGCGGGTTTCACAGTTCCATTTGGACTTGATACATGAAAATTATTATTGTTAAAACGTAGAGGTAATGCGTCTTTGATGGAGAAATGAGAAATTTTCCGCTTTGATGGACTAGACCCCATACGGTTGAGTTGCTTCATAGAGTTTTTAAATGAATTATTAGCTGAGAAGACATTTGAACCACTAAATCAGGCACCGTTGTAAATAGTTTGACTGTCGCAGAACACTCAACTGCAAACCGTCGCAAAGTACTCAACTGATGCACTGAAAGTTTGCTAAACAACTTACAGCGATGATGACGTCAGAAAGGTCTATAAGAAATAACAAGTATTTGAATACCATGCTTGGTTGCGTGTTGCTAAAAACAAACAGCAATGCCGATGATGAGCGGCGTTTTCACTCACGTAGCCAGCATTCATCCAAAGTTATTGGAGAAAAAGAAAGTGTTAGTGTTTATATTGGAACGACCGGAACAGAAATATGGCTGCCGTGACGTCATGTGAAATGGCTCTATACGTGGTTAACCCAGTATAATGGTAAAAACAAAAAACTATCTTGATAGGTCTCTTTTATATCATGCCATAGAAATGAAAGGCAAATGTGCACAAGACACGCTGTTGTGATAAACACGAGAAAACAAAGCACGTGTTATAAAGTACGATATGATTTTAAACTTCCATAACGTCTTCATAAATGACCTTTGAGGTAAATAACAAGTAAATTTAAATGTACTAACGAAAGAAAACGAAATTACCAGTTCGCTAAAGACTTAGAATACTGTATAGAACAAGAAAATAAAGTGACCAGCACAATAAATCTGACCTACGCGTAGCGCACGATGAGAGGTTTGGGTGTGATACCGTCGATTATACAACGGCTTTTCTATATTCTGATTGGCTGTATTTTCTATGGTATGGTACAAATAAAGATGTTTTTGCATACTTGTAATATCCCGACTTTAAATGAAGTTTTCACTTCAGTTCAGTTCATTCAAAGACGGCTGATTTCAAAGATGCGCTGAAAGGATGCAAAGTCACATCAGTCACTCAGGAGGCGCGAATTCATAGACTCGTTTAAAAAGGCGCAAATTCACATCACTCACTGAAAAGGTTCCAATTCACAGACTCGTGTAAAAAGGCGCAAATTTACATCACTCACTAAAAAGTTGCGAAATCAAAGTGCGCTAAAAAGTTGCGAATTCACATCGGCTCACTGGAAGGTTCCAATTTACAGACTCTTTTAAAAAGGCGCATATTCACATCACTCACTGAAAAGGTGCGAATTCACCGACTTGTTTAAAAAAGCGCATATTTACATCACTCACTGGAACTGGTGCCAATTCACAGACTCATTTAAAAACGCGTAAATTTACGGGCACATTCAAAAAAGCGCAAATTTACGGGCATGTTAAAAAGCGCAAATTTACGGAAACGTTAAAAAAACGCAAATTTACGGACACGTTAAAAAGCGCAAATTTACGGACATGTTAAAAAGCGCAAATTTACGGGTATGTTTAAAAGCGCAAATTTACGGACACGTTTAAAAGTGCAAATATACGGGCATGTTAAAAAGCGCAAATTTACGGACATGTTAAAAAGCGCAAATTTACGGGTATGTTTAAAAGCGCAAATTTACGGACACGTTTAAAAGTGCAAATATACGGGCATGTTAAAAAAGCGCAAATTTACGGACACGTTTAAAAGTGCAAATTTACGGACACGTTAAAAAGCGCAACTTTACGCACAAATTATTAAGTGCCAGTTTACGGACACGTTAAAAAGTGCAAATTTACGCGCATGTTAAAAGGCGCAAATTTACGGACACGTTAAAAAAGCGCAAATTTACGAACACGTTAAAAAAGGCGCAAATTTTCATCACTCACTGAAAAGGTGCGAACTTACAGACTCTACAGACTCGTTTGAAAAGGTGCGAATTCTGAAAAGGCACTAGCTGTAAAGGCGCGAAATCCGGGTAAAAGAGCAATTCTACATCATTCATTGAAAAGGTGCCAATAGGCCATTTTCGAGTTATCTTGTGCCTCTGTTTCAAAACGAGCCCTAGTGCAAAACCTTTCCAATGAAAATAAGTTGATTTGGTTGAAAATGGACTTTTAGATGGAACTCATTTTCATAGGAATGGTTTCGCACAGAGACTCGTTTTGACACTGAGGCAAAAGGCAACTCGGAAATGGCCAATGCACAAGCTCGTTTAAAAAGACGTAAATTTACATCAGTCACTGCAAAGATACACATTCATACTGACCATGTATCGATTTATTAAGTGTTGTTATAATATATTAATATTATCATTTTTCTTTACTCTTACTTTTGTGGAAAATGTAGAACATATTTAGAGTCGTCTGTATTTATTTGTGATCCTGATTGGTCCATGTGATTGTCTAAATGAAGGTTTGCCTCTATACCTTGGGTTTCTTGTTCATAACTCGGCCTCACTCTGGTTGACTTGCGGAAGAACACAAAAGTAAATCCTAGATGTATAACTGTGCCCAGCAGAGATAAAACAATCACACAGACAGTGATAACTTTAGAAATCCTTTGATCCCACCTCGAATCGCTTGTCTTTGACCACGAGAAAAACAGCGAAACCATAAGAACGTTTTCAGTTGTAAAACACAGGTAAAACAGTGATGAAGAAACAATGGATCTGCCAAGTTTTATGTCGAAAAATTTGGAATTTAGATCTTTGACTTTGAATCCCAAATACACAAAAATGTAGCAAGGCATGAGAAGACAGGCAATCCACCATACTTCCTTCTCGTTGAAGTATTCATGGTTTCTGTAAAAGTAGATGGAAATACAAACAAACTCATGGAAAGCCAACACTGCTGAAGTGACCCATTTAAAACCCACAAGGAAAGTTACGATTGACAGCCCACGTGCGGCAATGAGACAAGCGTTGTAAAATGTGATGGCAGTGAAATGGGTTAGTGTTGCCTGTTTAACAAAACTGCTATATTCGAACAGAGTTAATACCCAAACAAGGTTTACAAATGTTACAGTAATGGAAATAATCTGCAAGGCGGAGATTTTCTCATCTTGAATAATCGTCACGTAAATCTGAAGAATCATTTGTGGCATGTTTTCCAACAGGCCTTCTACAAAATGGTACACTTTTTCCGCTCTGTAGTCCTGTAGAAGTTTCTCATCTTCGACAAGCCAGCCGTGATAACTCCAAACGTCATCATAATTGCGTAAACAGACAAGAAGCAGTTTGATCTTTAGAAACCCTGATCCGCATGGATTGGCAAAGAATAGAAATTGCTTGACCAGTGTGGTAGCTGTTTCTTGTCTACATCTTTGTAAAAAGTACGCTAGAGTTAACAGGGCCGATGGCAACACCGCAAACGCGACGCAAAAGCTGAACCAGATGAATTGGCGATGTTGATAGTAACTTGTTGCTATCAATATGTCTGTTGCTACGTCCGTGCAAGTCAGGACAGCTCCAAACGAATACTTGATTAACTCATACTGGCCAAGTCGTACATCATTGCCTGACATGTCGCCATCAAACTACCGTCCAGTGATTTGAACTGAGATGCCAGTTAAGCAATTTAACTACTACATCCTATGTTGTGATCGTCACCTTTTAGTTCTCTGCTTGTCATCCTCGTAATTACGAGAAAAATAATTCGCAGTTTGCGTGACAGAATCAACAAACAATTTTGGATTCAATTTTGATATTGGCGCAGCAGTTGATCGTTGTCCTGTATCGCAATAGTTATCTCGATCCTTCACCAATCTTGATCAAAGGTTTGTTCCAATCATCGCTTAGTCATCCAGTGTGCTATCTTGTCCTTCCATTTTATAATTCATAGGACTTGAGATTCTGGGCAAATATCACGGCAAGGCCATTCCTAAATCTCTTTTCGTCAGTATGTATACGCTTAGTGCGAGAGTTCAGACCAGGACAAAAAAATACTTATAAACCTTTTGATTTGGAAAAACAGATCTGTCAAAAGAAACCGATCTGACAACGGAAAAATTGTGCACATGCAAATTTTGATCGTTCGGACGTCAAAGTATTTGTTTACCATCAGTAGTTTTCAATAAACAAAACCCCCACCGGGTGGGAGGCGGGGGTGCGGAATTGCCCTTGCCAAATATCAACGCTCTTTTACCTTGGTTTGCTACAAAGGCATTTAGAATATCCATTATCCATTAGGTTACTTTCGTGGTCAAAAATTGAAGTATTGGTTACTTTAGCCCCAAAGTCAGTCATCTCCTAGTGACTCTCCCGGTAATGCTGAGGGACGGGATGACTGACATTTTAATTTTCCACATCACGCAACAAAGATACACAAAAGAGTACTCACACGGATCGGGTCGGGAGAAGAAGTCGACTACATTTCAACATGGCCGAGGAAAGATGCTTTGTGGCCTTCACGAATGGTGAAAAAAGGTTCATGTTTTGAATGGGATTTTAGCCTGGATGCAATGCAGAATGAGTCAAAAGGAACTTCTGTTGCCAAACTACGATGCATCTAACGTACAGCAAGCCGGAAGAAAATTAAGTAATCCGTCTCAAAGAAGATCGAAAACTTTGCAAATGGACGTCATGCATTAAAATTATGAACATGTTCAAAGCTTCGAGACGAAGGCGATCAACACGAAGAAGGACTGAAACGTATAGCTCTGGTCCAGCTGTTTTAGGAAGCGAACGAAGTTCTGTGGAAGACAACACTATTGAAAAGACTGGTCCCCAAAAATGTTGTGTTAGAGGTATCCTTTTAAGACTAAGTAAGCTCATGACAAGTTTAAAATTTTTGGTCTACAATCTCAGCTAAACGTCCTAATTTTTGTCTGTTATTCAAAATATAGAGCCCATATCGTAGTCTTTCAATAATCAACATTATTATACATTGTAGTCACCATCTGTCTTCTCATTGGCTAAAAGCCTACAATTAATTCTGGGAAACAGCACAACCTACAGATTATTCATTAATCTGCTAGCAGATTAGTGAATAATCGGTAAGTTTCGCATACAATGCATGATTTCCAAGAGCAATGTCAAGTTCACTTGAGAACATGGCTTGTCAAAAATAAACTGTGTTCGGTTCGATAATGCGTTTGTCGTTATTATTCAATAAAACAATTATGAGATTAGGTTTTTGTAATAGCCGCAATAATCAAGGTCTTGGTTAGTGTTATCAGCCGAAGCCGAAGGCTTTGGCTGATAACACTTACCTCGACCTTGATTATTCTGACTATCATAAAAACCTCATCCAATAATTGTTTATTGTTATACCTCCCAACTCAAATAGGTTTTCTGATTGGAGGAAAATGTGTCACATGTCATGGGTCAAAACCCACTAACTCCCTAGGGCGAACAAAACTCACTAACTCCCTTGGGAAACAACAACATGAACTTTCGACTCACATGTGATCTTTCTTTCATTGCAGCATTTTCTGAAAGAAATACAAAATCTGTTCTCTGTGTTACTGTCAAGATCTAAAACCACTTGTTAAAGTTTGTGAGAACTTGAATAAGCTGTGGAAACACTGGCTTGTCGACTCTTGTTCTCACAGGATTTGTCATTCTCACAAACTTCCACTTGTGTTTGTATTTAACAATTAGATATTTATGAGCTTGAGATTTCTATGAGGTGACAGTTGATGAAGCTGAAGGCCGAAATTATCAATTATCATGTCATAGAAATCAAGAGCGAATAATCTAATCATTTTAGTAGAATTCTAACAGTTTTTATTTTTAAACATTAATCAAAATTTGTAAATAGAGTGGTTTTCAATTGAGTGTCAAAAGTAATCAGGCAATTACTTAGGTTTTGGTTTTGGTTTTGGTTTTACTACGGTTTGAGATTTGCTGAGGAGTCTAATTGCTAAGTAATTGGTTTGGTTTTGGTTTTACGAAACTTAATTGAAAAGCGCTCTAGTCTGTTATACACATCATCAAGTGCTATTGACACATATCATTCCTTTACTAGGAATAGAAATTCCAGGGTTTTATTATGACCCAGAGAAAAAACGTTACTTTAAAATCACCAAAGATCATCCAGGGAAGAAATTGGTTTTATGTCACTGTGGAGGGTGGAAAGATGCAACAACTGTCAATCATAACAGAGTAATACCCAGCAATATTAAAGTCACCAAAGTGAGTATTATAATATTTCTTTCTGTATCCTCTAAGAGTCAGTATGGCAGGCAGGGTATTGTAATAAAAATTTAAAAAATAAATTAAAACAAAAATTGAACTAATAAGGTAGAAAAATGTCAAGTGTCATTTTGTGAAAAATCACAACTGTTTTGGGGCAGTGACTAGGAGTATTTCTACTTCTCCCTGTATGAGATGCTAAGCCATCCCAGGAAAAACCCCAGCAATTAAATTTGCCAGTACCCATTTATACACGTGAGTAAGAGGTGCTATAAGAGTTAAAGTGTCTTTCCCAAGAACACAACTTACACAATGACCCCATCTAGGATTAAACCCAGACAACTCGATTTGGAGACCAACATGCTAACCATTAGGCTTCTCAGGGGGAGAGTAGTTATAAATACTCAATCTTAGTGGTTTGTAATGTGTGCCTTGTTAATTTGAATACTAGAGGTTGTATGGTAATAATTCTTATTCTGATTCATATTTGGACAGTAAATGCACATTAATTTGATGAAAAGATGGCCATTGCAGTCCAAGGACTGGTAGTAATGGAAACAATGGGAACAATACGTATGGGTTATTGACCAAGTGTGAGGTCAAGATGGCTGGATATTGGCCAAGTTCTTTTTGTTTGCATGTTTATGGACTGAGACGGAGTCGACGTCCATAAACTTGCAAAAAAAAAAAACGAGGCCAATATCCAGCCATCTTGACTGAACAAGCTTGGTCAATAAAGGACTTATTATATGGCTTTCAGGGAAATTTTTCTTGCGGGACACGGCGGGTAGTCCCGAGCGGGCAAGATAGCTCCATCTTGCCCGCTTGTGTAGCCAATCACAGCGCAGGATTTGATTCATCTTGCCCGCTGACGGAGCTGGCCATATAATAATAATGATTAACACAATGAGAACAATGATGAAGTAGACAGACCAACTCATTTACCGTGGGCTCATGCCTTCTAATCCCCAGCAGTGGTTAAATCGCTGATATTGTAATATAATTGTTTAGTACAGTATGACTTTGCTTTATGCATTACAATTTCAGAAACCATCAAGGATATCTATAGCCATCAACCTAAAGCACAGAGAATATTCCTGCCACTCACAGACACCCAGTCGGTAAGTGAAAAACCTGTTACACATAGTCAATAAGGTGTGCGGTATTTCCACAGATTAGTGCATTAAACGCTGTGCCTTGATTAGTATTAGCATGAAGTTGAAAGTCCCCATTGGTTTCCTCAATAGAATGCCAGCTCAAAAAAATGTGTTTGCAGGGTCCAAAATTAACTTTTTGACATTGGCACCAACTGGCAACTTGATTAAAACTCTTAGTCACCAGCAAGTGATTTGCGATCACCAATTTACAAACAAAAACAAAATGATAAAACACGAAGAATGCTTGTTTTGGACATTTGAGACGCTTCCCATGTAACCTGCACAATACAAACGTAAATAAAAATAATACTCTTTTTGATCCTTTTCACAGGAATATGCTAGAAAAGCTTACTCGCGTGCTGAAATTCAAGCAGAAGTTAACTCTTGATCCTAGTTCTAATGACTTCTTCGAAATGGATAGATTTTCAGTTTCAAAAATAGAGGTAACTGGTAGACAGTCTTCTATTCTGCAAGTGCTAGTTACTGTTACCAGTAAGTAACTATTGGTAGAAGCGTACAAGCTGGGAGTGGGGTGGGGCTGCAGCCCCTCCAGCTATGGAAATTATGTAATTTGTTTGGGCAGCACGCTCATGGTTCAGGCCGCAACACTTATTTGACAACATTACAAAATAATGCTGTTTCATGCAATATGAGTGCATTTGTATCCTGATTTCAATACTCACGCATCTGAGTTCACACATTTTCAGGCAGGAAGGTCACACCCCCACCCCACCTCAATGTCCGAAGTTGCCCGTATGGGATGGATAGCATAACTCTTTCACACAGAGAGATGTGGCTAGCCTAACAAACATAATTTTGAAGACAGGAAATTGCCAAACTTTGAGTAACAATACAGTTCCTTTTGTCAACTCCCCAAAAAAGGCTGAACATAAAGTGGAAGACCAACTCAGCTGCTCTGACTTTCACTAAAATTTTGTAAACATACCAATTGCCGTCTGATTCTCTGGCTGAGGATCATAGCCCTACAACTGGTGTATAATTCAGTCTGATAAGGTGTGCCAATCATGCCAGCAAATAATGTGGTTTATGCCAATTTCCTGGAATAACATAAGTTTCACACCCTTCAGGTTGACAACTTCAATCTCAGGCCTACTCGCAGCTACAGACCAATTTCTTGTGCCTAGCCAAAATTTTGAGCTTTTTTAATTTACAGCCTTTTAATCCTACACTTTGGAAAAGTCAATACTAATTAAACTAGAACCAGTTTAGAAAAGCAATTCAAAGTCCATGTAGGTGACCCTACTTCTTTGATTCTCCAGTTTAAAAAAACTGTTTGTATTTTAAGAAAATAAATTGCTGGCTACAGCATTTTGTTGCCGAAACACATCCTACATGTAGGGCTAAGACTGCCAAAAAAAAATGAAAATTGACAAAGTCTTCGGAGTTCAATTGTGTACAGTCAGTCGTATTTGAAAGTCATATTACTTTCAGGATAACAATAACATACCTTTGAATTCAAAAAGGTTGTTGACAGGTTTAGTTTGACAGACTGTACAAATAATAACTGTTGACTCATCAGAATGTGAATAGTAATTTATGTCATTTAAAGGACCCTGGTCAGCCTCTGCCATTTTCAATGCCATGGAAATTATTGATTTTGCATGGTGAAGCTAAATCTTGATGCTTTACTGTAAGTTATGTTCCTGAAAGTATGTTTAACATTTTATTCTCTTTAGTAGTATCACAATGATTTCCTTCGTTTTGACATGCTCCGAATTAAATATAATAGCCAAACTCTCACATGTGAACAAAAACAAAGGCATGGCTGACTAAGGCCGTTTAAGATATTTTCCAGATATCCACATGCAGTTCACTAACATTGTGTTCATGTCATATTTATTACTAGCCAGATGCTTGTCATGAGAGGATCTTGACTCTCTACGATACCAAACCTACAGGAAATCAAATGTAAGCTTGTGGTGTATTCCTTTATGTAGTTAATTAATACCACAGTGTATTGTCAAGTTGCAGTCTTAGCTGAAGTGAAACTGCCCCAGTATCACGATCTTGTTTATGATAATTTGCAAGATTTATATATACTTTTTTTTTATTTTGTTCTAATTAAAGCTTTTGAGGGGCTTTTGAAAGATTTAAATTACTGAAAGGTGAAAAGGTTTTGGCATGCTAAGTGTTCTTTCAATCTATATTTTGCCCAATTCTGTTGTCACATTATTTTATTATCTTCACTTACAATTTGAATTTTACTAAAGGATTGACTGTCTCCCTGTCTTTTGTTTTACGACTCAAGCTCCCTTATAATTTTTCAGAGTCCAATTCCATGACCTTTTAAAAGACCAATACAATAATCTTGATGTTGTACATAATATGGCTATGATGAAAAATCAGGTAAGTGAGCAGTTTATTGTTTTTTTTACATGCACATTACTTATCTTCCTCTGCTTTGTGAATACAGCTCTCATACTCCTAGCCTCAGGCCTGGTTATACACAAGACAGACATCAATATTATAATCAGCCACAATTGCCATTCTTAGTCAATAACAATATCATTGTCATCAATAACGAAGTTCATGTTGTTCAGCTGTGGTTAGTTAGTGTAAGTTGTTGCTAGTTGTTGATTATCATCGGATAGTAAAATGAAAAATTTGTTGATGACAGTTATTCATCATCAAACAAGACTTGTCAGCATATTGTCTTTTTTTTCAACCTATGTAACAGCAGATGTAGAGATCCCTTCACTTGGTCATCTGATTATTTTCAATAATCAGTTAATAAGAAGTTTAGACAATTCCTAACACTCCTTTAGACATTTGTGTGTTTAAAACAAAAAATGTTCTAACTTGTCTTTTAGAAAATAACTGGCCTTCTTTGGAGTCCACACAGAGAAACAAAAAACATTTACATGTATCCTTTGAAATACTGAATAAGTGGTAGAATAACTTGAACTGTTATTTCGCATTAAGATAACATCTATACAATAATTATTGCACCCTCAATTAAGAGCCTGTGCAGCATGGTTCGAACAGACAGATCAAGGGGTCATGGCCTGGGTTTAAGCCTGGCAGCTTGCAGGGTTCATTGTGTTGTGTTCGTGGGCAAGTCATATTAAAATCACAATCTGTACCTCAGATGAGTACTGAAGAATCATTAACTAAAGGCAAGCTTGATAATGGTTTGTAACCGGCAGTCATGGGTAGCAGTGCTATGTTACGCTCTGACGTCGTAGATTTTACCATAAATGTTGCCCACTCAGATACTTTGCTAAGAAAACAACTTTATTTTAAGTAGTCATGTGGCCCCAAAGTAGTTAATGAGAGTACATGATTTTAAGGAAAACTTCCAGCTATATAACAAATCTCATCACATTGGGATCCTTGATAACATTGGCCAAAAAGGAAAATTTATTGAATTTAAAGATTGTATTGTAATATTAGAAAATTTGGCTCACTTAATATGTCTTTCCATTAAAACCCATGATCTGTAACCTTAAAGACATGAAGGAATTTTCTTAACATTGAACCTTATAGAGTATCTTTACTTGGACATGGAAATATGTCTGGAGAAACCATGATCTTTAAAGTGGATGGTGCTTCACAACGTAAGCTTTAATAAACATTCATTTTGGCTATCACCAGAGGTCTGCAATTTGTCCAAAGGGCCATGGCTACATGACTGCCTGTCTGAAGCAAAGATTGGAGCAGGTCATGTCGGGACTAATTTGTGGCAAAGTACATGTTTAGGGTTGTCTAATATTGGCCAAATTTATACTAGAAGTGAATTATCTGATGTCAAATTTATATTATTCATACCCAGTGTGAATTTGACCGTTCCAAATGCATTGTTGTGCCACACAGCACTATTGATAATAGAAGCTATTTAATTCTCTACTTTTCAGTTTCTGTGAGTGTTGCATCACAAGAATCACAAGATTAGAATCATGGGATCATGTCTACTGAAGACATCCACAGTCAAGTGTCAATCAATAGCCTCGATCGATACCCTTGACCGACACTCCATTGACACCCCGGTTGACACTCATCGAAACTTGATCAACACTCAATCAACACTCAATCGACTTCTCGGTCGACAGTCAGTTGAGAGTCAACTAATTTTGTATCAACGCATGTGAGTCGGTTGACACTTGGCCGACTATTGGCCTACTGTTGATCGAGTGTCAATCAAGTGTTGATTGAGATGTCGATTGAGTGTCGACTAAGTATCTATCAGGATGTGGATCGAGTGGTGGGCAATTGAGATGTCAATTATGGGTTGATCAAGGGTATTGATTGACACTTAACCACGGATGCATTTAGGACACATGATCCAAATGATGTTGAGCTTGATGTCTCCTTTAAGCCCGTGCTGGGATTTAACGATTCTTATTAATATTTTTTTTCTGATTTGACTGTAATTGCTTTCCAAATGATTGACATTTCATGAACTCTAGAAAAGGATAAGGCCAGCCAGCTATGACACAAGAGTGTAAATTGTACTGCAGACTTGAAAAAAAAAACTAATCTCTTTTTCTGCTTTAATTCATTCCATTCAAACAGGTATAGTTGGCAGATGCAATGTGCATAGCAATACAGTGTGGACTAATTCATGGAACAGAAACCCTCTTTACAGTAACATGATAAGTATTGGTATGTGAGCCCACTGCAGGCTCTTCATGGGGTGACAACCCAAAGTTTAAGTTGAAGGATCTCCTGAGATATTAAAACTCAGAACAATAATTATATTATTTTGAATCTATTTTTCCAGGAGCCAGCAAAGTAGCTCTCACATTAGATGTGACCACAAACAGACGTGTAATTCATGTGAAGTGTGTTAGTGATGTGTTTGCACAGGAGTTCTCGTGGAGTGTAAGTTGAAGCCGGGAATCTGTGTTCCAATGGAGTCACGTTTTATGGCCAAGTTGTTAGCGTGCACTTCACCACTTATCACCAGAAAAATTGTTACTACTGTGTTTCCCCTTCACATTGAATGTTATAGATTTTTTGACTTCATGGTACCCAAGAAAACATTGAGTTTCCGTTCCCTACATTACATTTCCCAAGCCTGCCCCTTTTACCTCGTGAACATGTGCATTGTGCAAGCATCTTGAAAGTCCTTGCATTTAAAAATCAAGATTCAGGGCCTTGAAATTATATAGCTTTTAAGTACAGTGGATCCTTGAAAAAAAAAAGAAGAGCTTGACGAAACCGAAGCCACCATGGTGCAAGAACTAAGCATCTAGCATCACATTCTATTGGTATCGTGTAGTGGTTAGAGTGCTTGAAACATTGCAATCGTGTCCTGGAATGTCCTTGAAAAGTCCTTGAGTTTGTAGGCCAAAAAACAGGATGGGCCCTGCTTTACTAGTATTTTCACAATAGCTTGATCAATTTGTTTCTAATTGATAATAACTGCAAATTCACCCGTTTTGATTTTTTTGTTATTTATCTCAATATTATTTTGCAGAACCCTGTTCTTTTCAATGGATCTCGCGATGGCTGTATACGTACATGTGATGTGCGTACATTAGGACACAACTGGCCAGTCATGTGTCTTAAACAGGGAAAGCTGGCGTCAATAACATGCTTACGTGCACTGCACAATGAAAACCATTTGTTGGCCAGTGGTTTGGATGGATCGGTATGAAGTTGATTGATGTTTACTGGCAATTAGGCATCCTTTGTTAGTGAAATATTTAGGCTTCCGTAGGACGCACATGCTTCATCTTGTTAACAGTGACAGTTTTGTCATGACTAAACTTTAACTAACATAGTAATTTCTTTATCAGCTGAAAATGTGGGACCTAAGAGCGAAGGCCTGTGTGTTGGATTATAGAGGGCACGTTAACGAGATTACGCACGGGCTACCCTTCTATGTGGACCCCACTGACTCAGTAATCTTTGCCGGTAAGGATCTTCAGTTGCCTATTCGTTATACATTTCAAACTTAACGAATGTGAGATAATTTATCACTGAAGACACTGCATACCTAATGTACTAGATAAGGTGCCCTATCTTAACACATATTTGCAACCCTGCTTCACTGTGCAATAGTACTGCAATAATTTGCATGCATTGCAGACCTATAATGCTACAGTGGTTTATCAATGTGACTTTTCTTTGAATCCTTGCAGCTGGTCAAGATTCCGTGACTCGTATCTGGAGCATTGGAAGTGGTGAACTGCTTCACTCGATCCCATTCCCTGAGAGTGTAGACAAATCACTCAGCCATATTCCTGCTCTTTACTACTCAGAGGGGTGGGGTGGGAAAGGCGGGATGCCTGGATTGTTGTATGGAGCAGGAGACTCAATCTATTCTTATTCATACTGAAGTGAAGAAAGTGAAGTCTACATTACAGGTTGTCAATGATGGAAGACAAAGCGACTTGTGTACTGGATGAACTAATCGCTCAGTGCATTCTTGAAAAAGTGACCTCTGTCAGTGGTGAAGTATAAAATTAATGGAAAACAAACCCAGTTCCCAAAAACAGAAGGGAATTAAATATTTAAAGCAAAAATTTGTACTCTCATGTAAGAACCTCGTGGTGTCGAATAATGAGAAGTCTTATGCAGTTCTTCACATAACCTTGAACAGATAAAATATTAAATTCAATTGCAAGGTAATAAATAAATTAATAAATAGTAATGCGATTGAGTGGTTTCGTGCTCTCTTGCTTTGACAATTTAGATGAGATGATAAAGTAGTGATTACAATGAATGATTTACAAATTGACAAAGCCGGGAAGTGAAAGGACATTTTGAAATCCAACCTTGTTCCAGGCTCTCTCTCCTCTGCCTCCCAATGGTCGTCGAGGCAGAGGAGAGAGAGCTTGGGAACGAGGTTGTTTGAAACCATTAAGTGAAGTGATTACTCCGTGCGTCATTAAAGAGGTCTAGTGACTAATTGTATCAGTTACAACTTGCAAGTTTGGAAGTCTTTCCAAACCCCCTTTTAGAATAGAACAGTAATAAAACAGCAACGACAACCCACTTAGTAGATAATGGAAGTATGGGTGGGGAAGTTTTCAAAAAGGTTCGTTGCCTTTCCAAAGGTTCATAGTCCAAAATGTCAAAGTTTACCGCTTCAAATATTCAATTCCAGTTGTCATCAAGTTCAAAATTGGCTTTACCACTGGCCCAGGACAGTTATTTTATCTTATTTCATTGGCATCTCTGAACCTAGTAAAGAAGGCCCTAAACAGGACACTAATATTGTATTGTAACAGCCTTTTCATCTCATGGCGGCGGAACAAGGATGATGACAGATGACGGTTTGTAAGGTATAGTGATGATCCTTAGAACAGGATTTGACTGGGAGGTATTTAAAGGTAGGAAGGAGGGCACTTGAATTGAACTGAATCATCACTGAGCAATAAGTTATAAATATTGTTGTTGAACAGATTTTTATTTTACATGTATACAAGAATCTGTGCGAATGAGTTCCGTGATTATTTAATTTACAAGTTATTTTAATTTGTAACATCCATTTTTTTTTTGTTTGAAAGTAACAGTACTCGCATGCCCAGCATTATATAACCATCAAGACATCTTATTGAAACGGTGAATGCCAAAAAGAAAAAAAAATTGCTTCAAAATTAGCTTTATCTAACGGTGATAGATAACCATAGAACAGTCTATAACCATCAAGATATCTTATTGAAACGGTGAATGCCAGAAAATTAAAAGAAAAAATGCTTCAAAGTCAGCTTTATCTAACGGTGATAGATAACCACAAAACAGTCTATAACCATCAAGATATCTTATTGAAACGGTGATGCCAAAAAAGTAAAAAAAAAATGTAATTGCTTTAAAATCAGTTTTATCTAAGAATGATGATTACATAACCATCAAGATATCCCATAGTGCATAGTGGCATCATAGAGGTATTCTTATTGAAATGGTGAATGCCAAAGAAGTGAAAAAAAAAAGTTGCGTAGTGAAGTTATAATTGCTTCAAAATCAGCTTTATCTAACAGTGTTAGATTCTCACATGACAATGCAAGAACTAACACTGTTAGGCTAAACCATCAAGAAATCCCACAGTACACAGTGGCCATCATAAAAGGCCCTTGTCATAATGATCGGTGCTACAAAGTAGAAAAAGTTCGTGGCGACCTGGGGTTGAGTGGAAGTGACAAGGGCCGAGGAGGAAGGATGGAGTGAGAATGGAGGACGAGAGAAAGGGGTCAAGGATGGGGACTGGGACGGAGCAAGGCGAGAGAAGGGAAGGGGTAGAAGGTAAAGGATGAGGGGGGGAGGGGAAGGCACAGGGGTGCGGGAAGTAGAGGGAATCGACACCTCCCATGGACTCACTCTGTTACTTCCACCTACCCACCCCCACTCCCACTCAACACCCATGATGACTAACCAAACACTCATTCTTCTCTGAAGCACTTTCCATCTTTGACTAGAACTTTATGTGACTGCCACTGAGTACCATGGGATAAACTGACAATTACATTAGCCATTGGTATTTACCAATAGTTAATGTAATTGTCGAAGACCAGGCAATGTACACCTGGATTGCTCAAACTTTAAAATGCCAGAAAAAAATATTGGCCAAAAAAAAAAAATGCATATGAAAGTCGAGACACTCCCCCCCACCCTCCCAGAAGCTCCCAGGATGAATAGCCTATCATTTGTTTCCAGTCTCCTCATATGATTGCCACTAAGCACTATGGGAAAATTGACAATTACATTCACGCTGTCAGTTCCATCATTGATAAGGACAGTCAAAGACAGATAGTATTTAAAGTATTTACAAAATAGTTTAAATGCTCGGCAAGGAGCAAAAAATATTAGAGAGATTAAGCTTGACGTTGCGTCAAACGGCAAACGGCAAAAAGTTTCATTTTTGCCATCTGTCTTCAGCTGTCTGTACAGTAGAGTGAACATATTTGTCTTCGCGGGGAACAGTAGCAGACATTTTTCTTTTTTGTGTGTGATTTCGTTAAAGATTACAAAAAAAGAATAAAAAATGAGAGGTAATCTTTGCCATTAGCCGAGTGCCGTAAACGTCATGCCTAAACTCTATTGGCAAAAAAAATACAATGTATTAGATTTAAAGAAACACGTGGTCAAAGACCGGACCACGTGCACGAGTATTAAAAAATATATTTGCAAAATTGAAATGCCATTTAAAAGTATTGACCACATTAACTTATGTGAAATTACATTGAGTTGAAAAAAAGTTGATCAGTAGGAAAAACAAATGATAATAACAGACTGCTTCAATATCCAGAATATAAAATTAGTTGACAAGTAAGATGGTATCTGGTATGTCTGTAGAAAAAAAACACAATTTGTATAACATCTTGTTGATAGAGCGGTTTTCAATTGAGTGTCGAAAGTAATCAGGCAATTACTTTGGTTTTGGTTTTACTACAGTTGGAAATTGGCTGAGTAGTCTAATTGGTAAGTAATTGGTTTGGTTTTTGTTTTGCGACACTCAGTTGAAAAGCGCTCTATCCATAAATAACTCGGCAAACACTGCGCGGGTTCAAAGCTGATCAACTCAGAAATGTAGTAGCGATGAGTTTTTGATGAATGAAAGTTCAGAAGTGTGCACAAAAACAAATCGCACTCTTTGAAGGGAGGTTAATTTTAATTAAATCAGCGGTTTGCCCTATTCGTATCGCCAACCAAAACTGCGGAAAACTACTCGAGAACAATATGGCCGTTCGCGGGATGTACGACCCCCGATAAAGAGGATAAATAGACCCTTGGTAACTTCAACTCCTTTATGAAGTCACACATCATCCGGGACTTACAGTTAATCTAGCTGTGAGGTGGTAAAGCTATTTAAGCTCACTGCAAATTTAATATTAACCTTCCATGTAAGCAACAAATGAAGCTTATAAAAGGCATGCCGTATAAATAGCTTACATACCGTGGAAAACGAACTCCCTTGGGGTATTGGCCACACTTATTTTGTGTTTGACATCGTCCCTGCAATAAGATTGTTGGTGAATGTTTTACCAAAGAAAGTTTTCAAACCATTATTGAAATCAAGAGGGTCCAGCTTTGTTTTGTAAGAAAATTTCAAGCATTCCATCATTCATTTTGACTATACATAGCATTTGTTCAAACGTCGCATATGAAGCAAACGGTAATTACTCCGTGCCAGCCATAATTAGAGAAAGAAAAAACATCGTAGAACATTTTAGCTCTTTTACTCCCTCGAAGCTTACTCTATCTGTCTAACATTTTGTAATACGGTCCTAGTTTCTCGAAGGCTGTATAATTCTATCTGACCCACCGGATAAATCACCACCAGTAAATAAGAATCACATTATCGGCTGAGGAGTGATTTGTCCAGTGGATAGTTTGTACACCTTTCAAACAACCCGGACCAGGAGAATAGTTTCCAATCTCGTCTCGTCTCCTAGTAAGCTACCTTAGTCTCTGCATAGCAACCTCTTGCATGGCAGGTTGCGCCGATTGCCATTTGATGATTCCTTTATGCAATGAGGACTCAACTCTTAATGTATGATGGTATATATAAGCGGAAAATTTTTGAAATCGATTCGAGGGAGCTTTCACTTCTACGCACTAGACCACTGCAACTTCATAAATAATAGTGTGGACTCCTGCCTACTTATTGAAAATAAATAAATAGCCTCCAATTAGCGCAAAAAATATGCTCGAATATTTGTCCGCGGACATTATCTGTTCCGAGAAGCGAACATTTTTCCGAGAGCGTAGCTCGAGGAAAACTGCCACGTGGATATTCTCCAGTTTTAGCTGGGGAACATTCAGTCACGTGACGTGTTAGACCAATCGCATGCAAGAGGAAATATTTGGTGGGTTATTACAAACAATATCTTATTTATGTTCACCTCATAAACGGGCGGCAGAGAGTGATAACTGCCTTGAGAAAAAATTCAGGCCTATAGACGACGCAGTGCTCTAGCTTCTCGGCAAAGCTGAAAAAGCAAAACGGTAATAAATGGTAAACCTTGAAAATTTAAGGTGAATCCCCTAGGAAAAATGTTTGTAAAACTTGGCAAGGGTCAACGAACTCGTTTTTAAGTTATAAGCTCTTGAAGCTAAATTCAAGGGTCTTTTAACCGGTTGCACTGTTGCTATGGTTACCTATTAACCATGAAGATTACCATTACTGGTTTCCCAATGGCTGGGCATTTATATGATACCAATATTGCAGCATCACTTGATAAAAAGCAGAAGCTTCTTCCGTCCAAGTATAGCTGATGGAAAAGCAGAGGAAACTGCTGCAAGCGTCCTTAGTACAGAATGCAATGACCCTTACAACACTCGGCATGCGGCGTCCAGCTTGAGTGCACTAACCATCAGACAAGGCACCCTTCTGCCGCTATGAATAATCTGACAAAATCTCTTTAACATTGACTAAAACCATAAAATTTCTTGTTTTGTTTTACCAAATTCATTGATGTGGAGTCAATTCTTTGTTTATTAAAGTCAATCGAATAAGCGAAATAAAAGGGAAGAGTTGATTTTCTTGAGCTTGAAATTCAATGGTAGCTAGAGGAGTGGACATTCGTTTCGTTTTGTCGCTCGTTTATGTACTAGTACGTACATGTAAGACGGTCCACTACTACATCCGAATATAGTCGAAAACACGCAAAGAAAGAACTTGGCCAATAACTCAGCCATCTTGAATATACCTGCAGCAACATGAGGCCAGTAACTAAGATGATTTTACATCTTTTTAAACTTATATTATAACCGCAAATCTCGCTAACTCACCTGTTTTTGAGAAGCTGATAAAATTTCTTCGCCAATTTGAGGCATTTTAGCGCCGCGCCGTTACCGCCGTCACCTCCGTGAAGTACCAGGAGGAACTTGGGAGTCGTAAGGTGGTTTTCGATGAAAAGCTTCATTTTTCTATAAAACATAAAAGGTCGAATCAGCTCTAAGACCTCTAACCTTCTTTCGAAAGAGCATAGAATGTACACTGACGGAAGAAAATATTGGACGCTTTCTGATTCGATGAAAAATTCCGGTTTGAATTTTCGGGAATTTCCATTGACGAATGGATCGGGAACATACAATATTTTCCGGAATTTCAGTCCAGGAAAGAGAATCCTTGCGAGGTAACCGAAATTTTCCAAAAACACATTCTTACCATGAATTCTCGTTCCATTTGACTTTCGTCCTGAACTTTCGGTTGAATGGCTCGCTTTTTTCGAAAATTCAACAATTTTTGGATTTATTGTAAGTTTCTCAGGAAAATTCCAAACCTCGTTTCGAAATTTTCGAAAGTTTTGGTTAATCTATTCCGACTTTGTACAGCACAAATATATGTCTGTAAATAAATTGAACTGAAATTGAAGAGACCTTTCTGATTTACATCAAACTGTTAAGCTCAGCCTTGCACTCTGATACCACGCACCTTACTCATATGACACACAGAGACATAGTTTCAATACCGTGATTTAGGAGCACAAATCGATTTTCGTTACAGTGAATTTCTGTTCCGTGGATCCCCTATTCTTACTCATTTTGCGAACTCTATCTCAGTTACAAACTACCTCCAGGTAAATCTTCATGTTTCTGACGCTTCAATTCCGACTTCTCGATCAGTTGTGTGATGGGAGAAATTTTGACCACCCGCGCAAATTCACGATCACTGAAATTTCTAGGAACACAACGCTTTGTGTCGAAAAAAACTTAAACGGGTTAAATACATCTCCACAAAGAAGTTTTGCATTCCCATAAACGCTTTTAAATTGTAAAAGAACGAGACTAAAGTATCACTGAGAGCTTTCAAATATTCGGTTTGTGTACTTACGGGCAGAGTTTTTTGACAGATTTCTTGACCTTTGTCTTAGGAATTCTTGAGGTGTTCACCACAAAGACTTCATTTCCATTGATGTCCAGATGTTCTAAATACATTCAACAAAACAGAACATGAAAGCAAACATCAGAGACTTAATTAGCCTTTGGCATTTCGCGTGGTCAGGCTAACCAATGAACGTGTTAGGCGTTCGGTTTGCCAGAAAACAGTCTTTGTACCTTTCTTATATATGAGCTCGAGGTTTCTATCGCGTGATGTTTGACGAGGGTGCAGCGCGACTCAACTACCACGCAGAGAAATCGAGACCGGATAATCAAATTGTTTAAATAAAAAACTACTAGAACTTCCAAATTTTACCTAAATCCACGGCAGTTGAATAAAATAAAAAATTAGCCCCAATCGAAAGGCCGGCTATAAAAGGGTCCCTTCGGCTGACTAGTCTCAAAGAACCATATAAAGATATTCTAGATAGTCAAAACTTTTATAATGTAACTGCAATTATGACAGGCTCAATGTTTGGTCATTTATTTTAATGTAAAATTACGCCTCAAGGGTTCTTCGTCCTGTGGCCAAAGTTTAGGATCAGGTTAGCTTGCAACTCAATCCTACCAGAAAAAGGTAAAGCTATTGCGAGTTACTGTGACATGGATACTGTATTGCCTGTTTGGTGTTTCCATTTCTATTCCTTTTTTACCGTGCTACAGAAAATACAGCCAGTCGGAATATAGGAAAGCCATTGTTTTCTAGTTTTCTAAGGCGTCTTTGTATACAGAGGAAGCACAAGTGGATCGTGGGATGTACCACAGTATTCAACAAGAAAGTAAGAATTCAGTGATATTATAGCTCATAACTTACCAGTCTTGGTGATCAACTGAGGATCCACATCGTCCGTGTTATCCTCGAACGCCACCCTGCAGGAATTGATCTCTGAAAGAAAAGTGCAAGAAATGATTGAAGGTTAACTGGCAACACTGTCGGTCTATATGAAACATATGACTGAGTGACTGATTCACTGACTGACTGACTGACTGACCGACCTGCCGACCGACCGACCGACCGACCGACTGACTGACTGACTGAATGAATGAATGACTGACTAGCTGGCTGGCTGGCTGGCTGACTGACCGACCGACTGACTGACTGACTACCTAGCTGTCTGGCTGGCCGACTGACTGGCTAACTGACTGACTGGCTGACTGACTGACTGACTGACTGGCTGCTGACTGACTGCCTAGCTGACTGACGTACTGACTGACTGACTGACTGATCACAGTACGTACCGTGGTCTCAGTAAGCGCTTGTACGTATAAAAGTACTTACCATATTTGGTAGCTGGTTTCACCACAGAAGATCTTTTTCCTCTCCTAAACCAGGAGGACTTTCGTTTGGTTTCTTTTCCTGCAGGGGGTTTCTGAGTGGGATCCTCAGTTGAAGATGGTGTTTCACTCTCATGTTCGTTTGCTTCAGATTTTACCTTGTCCTTGGCACTGGCGTCCACGTCTTTTCCACCCGCGACAGATTGTTCCTGGTGATCGTTATCCGGAACTGGATCCGGTATGGAAGTGAAAACGCTATGAGTTGTCAATTTCGCCATGCTGCTATCAATGCCAGTTTCCTCAGCTCCACTTTCCTCATGAGAAGTGGGATCCTTAGTGCAAGAACAAAGAGTCTATGAGGCTCACATTCTTTTGATTTCTTTCTTTTGTAGAATCAACTCAAGTCAACCAACTGCCTCGTGAACTTACATCAATAACTTCCCCCAAATGTTTTTAAACAAAATGCTACGACGCCACGACTTAAACCGGACCACTTAGAAAAAAATTAACCTCCAATCTCCTTCGTAAAGGCAAGTAAGCCCGTGGTATATTTTGTGCATCCGCTTTATAAAAGTCCGGGTACGTCAGTGGCCTCGTTTACGTTCTGTTACGTCAGGTCTAGGCGCTACGTCATGTGCTCGATGTAGCGTTGTATTTGTTGCGTTCATTAAAGCCTCAGCTTAAGAGACTTGAACACATCAGCACTATCGACTCATCTGTGTTATATGCACTCTTTAGATTCAGTCCTTGATTGTGATTTATCATAATTATGAATTTCATTCGAAGACTTTAGAAACCTTCGGCGACAACTAAATCGAAACCATTGAAAAGCGTACCAAAGATAGAATCAGAAATAACCAATCAACAGATAGCAAGGTTTCCTGAGAAGTCAGCAACACATCACACCTTTGTTGGGTTTCCAATTTTGTCTTAGATCTATTGTTTGTATTCAATGTTATTGGTTTATTTAAAAAAAAAAAACGATCGTTGTCCTTTGTTTTGAGTTATTTTCTGATTGGTTAATTAATCAACACTTTTCCAAATGCGCCTGTTCTTGTAGTCGGACTGTGAAAGCTACTTTTTTCATAACGCACTTTTAATCTAATATAAGTTTTACTTTGATTCAATTTATAAGGATACCTTTACCTATATGAGAAATGGGGCTTTAGCTTTTTGTTTGTTTGTTTTAAACAATATGCAAGACAGCGGTTTCTAGGAATTGTTGAAAGTTAACTGTTGGTTATTCTCGTCCTTAACAAGAGCGAATAAAGTTTGTTTGTTGTTGTTGTTAACGCACGAACCGCTAATATAACGCCAAGGTCATTTACCTGTTCGTGTACTGTAGCTGTTGAAGTGCTGCTAACACTAATGAAGATATTCGCCAGGCTGGCCTGCGCGTCTAAGATGACATTTTTGACATAAACATCTAATTCAAGTTCGTTGATCTCATCATTGTCCTGGAAACTCAGATTCTCGTTCATACTCTAAAAAAGAGATTATAAAATAAGCTTAGATGCTGTGTCTCTTATAAAAGTATTTGCGACAACTAAGGGTACGGTTTTGAACCGCTTTGGCCTGAAATAAAACACAGATTCTCAATTTGGTTATTTTAGACTAAATTGGGGTGTCGTTTTCCCTCTGGAATGGAATTGTTTACATAAAACTTCATTAAGTATATAGTGCACAAGCGTATTTATCATCTGTTAAGGCATGGCTTCTCCCTTGGTTAAGAACCCTCTCGAATTTTTTTTATTTTTGTTGTAGAAGCAATGCCATCCATTGTACAGCGATAACTAAAGTGAACAACAATGGCAACTAAGCGTCCTTAAATGGATTAAGGTATAATTACAGTGGCCATGTTAGTAAGTAATGAGGTCGTACTGTTATTCAACTGGGGTTTTTTGCTGACTTGAGCTCAAAATTAACTGTCGCTTATTCTCGTCCTTTAAATACAAAATTTCTCTTTGTCCATGAACAGCAACGTCATTATTGAACAAAATTATTTGTGTTTGGGAATGTAGGAAATTTCTATTTTACTAACAAGATATAAAGGACGCTCGCGCGAAAATTTTCCAGTCGATAGATTATTTTAAAAAATTTTTTACTGCAGTCAGATAATGAGTTACTTGTGTCAGAAATGCAAAAAAAAAAAAAAAAAATTGGGGGTCACCGACTTCGTTTCAGAGATAAATTAATTAAAGCGTGTGGAAAACTACCCTGATTTTGAAAAATTGGCGCGCGTAATTCAGCTGAGTCAATGCGTACGGAGACAAACGATCTTAGTCATTTTGTAGAAGTGCGTCTGTTGCGTAAATAATTCCAAATGTTGCCAACGTTTTCACAAAACTTAACCCTTCAAGAGGCATTTGAAACCGCCGCACAGATAAACGAAGAGCGAAAAATAACGAAATTCGATGTTGTATTTGGCAAAAAATTCAAATTTGTAATCGATAGATTTTCTTCATTTTTCTTTAAACGAAGAAAATCTGTAGAAAATGGTCCGTCAAAAGAAAAATATGGGTCACCAAACGTCCAAGATAGTTAAATCCAGGCAAAGCTATAGCAATGGCCATCTGCCCGATGACTGTTCATTTTATTACTTAGCGCGCGCATTGATGCATGACGCGGCGTGTGAATTTGCGTGCGCAGTAAGGATGCGTAGAAACAATTTGGGCGAACGTCCTCAAGAGACAAATTACGTCACGTGACCTGTTTAGCTCATTATCTCTTAAATCCTTGCCAACCATCATCCGACCAGAATCATTAAAGGGACAGCCATATAAATACCATAACGTTTCGGTATATATTCATTATCTGCCATCTCAGCGCTCCATTTTCAATTTTCTTTTTTAGTCCAATCAAACGGAGAGCTAGCAGGTCATGTGAAGCCAAATACATGATAAATTAAAACTAATCCTTGTCAGCTGAGGTCGTGCATTAGAGACATGTTTCTTTTCTTGTTTAAAAGTATCGATTTTTGGGCCAGGGTCTGAAATAGGATGTCGAAAATCAGGTCTCCATCCCCGATTTAATAATGCTACTGGGGAAAGTCCAACATTTTCCCTGAGATAGGGAATGGATTCCCCGGGACCTAGACAATTTATTTTCCTTGAATGACTTGAATTTTCGGTATAGGTAGTAAGCACACGTGTCATTCCACTACAAAACAATACCTGGCTATTTTGCCTCATGTTTCTCCCATGCGCTTGAGACTAACAACTTCCACAAAATCTATTGCGAAAAGTTAAAGACTTTAAGATTTCTAACGTTACAATATCCGTTCTATATTCCGCCCTCGCTTTACGTTCGTTGCTATAGCCAAACCAAAATGGTGTAAATAAGTCGTCCATTATTTCCGGTAGAGGCGAAGTGTTCAGTAACCTTGTTTTAGAAAATTTGTTTCACTGCAGCTGAAAGTTTTCCATTCAGAGATATTTTCAGTTCATCGTTCGTGAGTTTTCAGTCCCTCAGTTATTATTATTATTATTATTATTATTATTATTATTATTATTATTATTCAGCGAGTGTAAAAGCTTTTACCGCTGTAGAATCAGGTAGTTGAAGCTTTAAGCCGTGTGTTGCAACCATTTATGAATTAATGGAAGAGTTTACTCCCTGGCTCGCGTGCAAGTACAGACTTTGTTTTAATGGTTCAATTTTAGGCGCGTGCGTAAAAGCGTCAACCTAGAGAAAGTCGAACTGTAGAGCAAAGTCTGCCGTTTCGACAGTCATTTCTGAACGATTTTCTGCACTATAAACGTCGAGGTTTTTTGTTCTGGGATCCATTACAACAGTCTTCATTTCATCCGATACGACAATAAAATCCTTCGGACAAGTATAATAGCTCAGCAACTCGGCCGGTGTTGAGGAACTTTTGTAAAAAGTAAACAAATAAACCTCTTGAGCCAGTGTGAAGAAATCAACGTGAACTTACCCGAAAAGCTTCTGAACTTTTGCGCAGAAAAAGACAAATAATCAAACCTGGTGCCCGGGATCTCTCTTCTGACTGAGCGCGCGAAAAAAAATCGGCCTGATCTCAGCTTACCACTTCGGAAATTTTGTTCGTTCGAACTATGTTACATACATGTATGTACGGTATCACGAATGTTAATTGTCGCCAGGCTCGATTTCGTTTGCTACTGGCAATGTACAACCCTGAAGTGAACAGTTTTACCCTGTCAGAATCTAGTAATTTCAACTGTTTATCCCAGGTATTTTTAGAAGTATTTCTGCATCAAAGTAACATCACTGCGCACGCTACTGTCATAGCGACTTACAAGTATCCAACTCGAAATTTACTTGCAGATTAAAAATATAAATCTTAAGTTCAATTTCTTCTTACAACTTAAAAATGCGCTGAGGCAGACAACTTAAAAAAGAAAACGTCGACAGAATCCACATGTTTGCGAAAATTGCAGATTTTAGGTTTTCCAACGTTACAATACACGTTTTATTTTCGTTCCCAGCTTTACGCCCTCCCTAAAGCAGATTAAATTTTAAACAAAACTGTTTTCGCTTTCTCGCGTGCGGAAAATTAGGTTGACCTTTCTCTCAAATTTCGAAGTGACCGTCAGTGTTTCTACACTATCATGGCCATGCCTTCGGAAACTGTTTTTTTTTACTCTTAAATTTTATCCTTGTAATTCTCCATCCTTCGGCTAAATTCTTTTAACTGGAACGATGCTTAACTCCGTCACTTTTTGCTCTGACTGATTCCCAAATCAAATGCTGTCAAGCAGTTTCGCAATCAGGCGCGGGTTGTGCAAAAATATTAATTTGAGGAGCCCATGGCTATGAGCGCTTGTTTATTTAATTTTTCTTCAGCTAGCGCGATCCATTCGACTCGAGATGGAAAATATCGGGAAACACCTACCTCTATGTCTTCTATAGCTGGTTTTTATTCTTCAGTTCTTCTCTTCTATGCTCTGTCGACTGCCAACGATTTGCACACACGAATTAAAATTACGTCACAGTGACGTAACAGAAGACTAATGATGTTGACGAAATTTGTCAAATGGAATGGTCAGCGGCTCCTAGTATCACAAATAAGGCAAATAATTGACAGAGCTTTCAAAGATGAATTTCTCAGCAAGACTGATGGCCTGTTGCATGCATGAGGTTGAGCTGTCCATTCAAATACGAAATGCTTCGAGATCATTCAGTTGGACAATTTCCTTGTCCGGCAATCCGTGATTATCAACTTCCATCATCGAGTTCGCGCTCAAAATCGAAGCTAACTCCGTCAAAACGTTCCAAAATCACTGTTTTTTCATGACGTGTGCGGGTTAATTTTTTTTCGTTGCGATATTAATAGGAGTTGTGCCATCTTAGCAACTCCCGCTATCTTGATAGCACGAGTTAGAAGTGACATTCACGACTCTCTTGGCCATCGATAAGCTAGTCATATTAATCCCAACGCATGCAGTTCAACCTCTGATTTCGAGCGCAATTGCTTCGTGTAACATTTTGCACTAGAGATGCGAGGAAGACACTTAAAACAGGCTAGAATAATATAAGTTTGTTTTTTTCAAGCTGAAGCAAACCCACAATAGCAAAACAAAACTCAGATCGTAGGAGATAGATGCTGTTTATTCAGTAATGCTTTCCCGTTTTTAATTTACTAATTGATTTATTCTCTCGCCACAATTTCCATGTCTTGTTTCTTCTTGTCTTCATGGTGTTGCGTTATTTTCAACACTCGGTTTGTCTTCTTTCAGGAGCGACAGGAGAACTTACGGAATGTACATTAGCTCAAAAATTATTGATAATATTTCCAGTATTCTTATGCTATCCCTGAGGCAGATAAATTATAAAACAACGCGTCCTATTTCGTACCCGCGCGCTAGGAAAAAGGTTTACTTCTCTCTCGAGTCTTAAGTTTCGCTCGGTGGTTCCGTGTAACTTAACTCATGTCTTCAGAAATCTCAGTTTACACTTATTTTTTCCTTGTACTAATCCTTCTTTCTGCAAAATCCTTTTTTAATGGAAAGATGCTCAACTTTATTAGTTTTTGCCCAAATAATTCCCAAAGCAAAGTCTCTTCTGACAAAGCGGTTTCCCAATCCGGCGCGCGTTGTACAAATTCATTAGTTTTAGGAGCCCATGACCATGAGAACCTGTTAATTTTAAGTTTAGATTTTCTTCAACTAAAGCTAGCGATCCATTCGACTCTCGATGAAAAACGTTGGGAAACACTTACCTCCATGTCTTCTATGTATAGCCTTTGTTTATTCTTCAGTTCTCTCCTAACTATGTTCTGTCGACTGCCAACGATTTGCACACACGAATAAATAAAATTTACATCACCGTGACGTAACAGGCGAGCTAATGATGCTGAAGAATTTCGTCAAATGGAATGGTCAGCAGCTATTAGTATCACAAATAATTGACAGAGCTTTTAAAGATGAAATGTCTTACCGGTAACCAAACTGGTGGCCCTGTGGGTGCATGTGCAAGGGCTGGCAATTCAAATACGAATGCTTATAGGTTTAATAACCTGGAATGCATTCAGTTGGACAGTTTTGCAATCCGACAATATTTACTTCCATTATCAAGTTCGTAACTTACTCCGTCAAAACGTTCCAAAATCCCTGTTTTTACATGACGCGTATACCGCGGGTGAACCATCGTTATGCCGGTTTCTTCATAAGCTAGTGGCCTTTTACACAAGAGATGAGAAAATTAACGACACTTTTTTAACAAATAAGCTAGGAAAATCTAAGCTTGTTTTCAAACTAAAACAAAGCAAAACTCAGATCGCGGGCGATAGATGTTGTTTATTCAATAATGTTTGAAATTCTTTATCCTTTCCCGTTTTACGTTTTGCTATTTGATCTAGACTCATGTCTTGTCTTCAGTCATGGTGTTGGAGCGACAGGAGAAGTTACGAAATGTACATTGGCTCAAAAATTGATGTAATTTTTCCGGTATTCTTACGCTATCTCTAAAGTGAATGAATTATAAATAAAAAAAACATATATATTTCGTATCCGCGCGCTAGGAAAAGAGGTTTACCTCTCTCTTGAGTTTCAAACTTTCGGTTGGTGTTTTCACGTAATCATAGCTCATGTCTTCAGAAACCTCCGTTTACGTTAAATTTTTTCCTTGTAACCTTCCTCCCTTTTGCGAAATCCTTTTGCTTCCCGGGAGGGGGTAGTCTACAAAGTTTTATACGCGTAGGCTCCGCCCCAAGGTCCACCCCCTTATCCTTTTGTATACCATTTTGATAAAAAAAAAGACTACCCCTTTCGTAGACCTTTTTATTGAAAAACGTATTTCAATAGCTGCCGACGCCTGCGCTGTCTTGTTGCTACGAGTTTTTACAGGAGACCGTACTCCGTCTAGAAGATTTTTTGAAACTTTCTTCTCTGTGACAGATGATCTAGAATGAAATGGTCAGCGGATACTGTGTGCCGTGCTTTACTCGGCGCTCGTCACGCATTCGGTATATTTAGCAGCCATTGCGACATGTGATCAGGCGGTCTTATCTACGCCATTCGTTTATCCCTCTCCCTTCAAGCTACCGTTAAAAAAAGTCAGAGTACATCGTTTAGGGGCGCGGCACCGTTTCCTTCCGTCTATGGGGGGAGGGGGAGCGGAGGAAATGCCAGTGTCCCGGGATTTCTGGGAATGAGTCGGATTCTGTCGGCCAGCAAACTTCCTGTTTGGGTGTTACTACGATTGGAGATTCTTCTCGAAATCATAGGTTCGTTTCTCACTGTCTTACGCAAATAGTGGTTCATATACAATGGCATCATTTCCTGGCTGATCCGCAAAGGTAAGGAACTGCTTGCTGTGCGTTGAGGTAAATAGTGGGGGTGGGGGAAGACTCTAAACAGTGCATGCTTGCAATGTTTATCTTCTCTAGTCTCTCACTCTCTCTTGGTTGTTGCTCAGAATTGATCTCATCACGGGGATGTAAGAGAAATAAACCTTAACAATACTCGACTACCGAAAAAGAGAATATCGAAGACGATAAAGCGATTTAAATGACTCCTCAGAACCGTTCTTTCGCTCAATCGATCTTTCGCGTTTGGATCGAGTCAGTGACAAGTCCCCGGTATAGTCAAACGAACGTTCGGAAATTCAATCGAACCCAATCTAAATCAATCCACGGATTGAGTTCGGCAATCGAACCAATTCAAATCGAACACCAAACTATGTGTGAGTTCGATTTCCGAACCAATCGAACTCAATGGAACAAATCGAACCGAACCGAACTAAATCCATTAGATTGTGTGCGATTGGGTTTGGTAGCCGAACTCAATCGAACACAATCCAATAGATTGCATGCAATTGCTTGGTAAGTAAATTCGCTTGAACATGTCATGTGGTCTTGAAAACAGAAATATTGGCAAACTTGAAATGCATGGTTCAAAAATATTGTTCAAATTGTCATGATTGTTCAACTGTCTTTGTTGATAACTAGAACTGCCAACTTCAAATGGACGAGAATGCAGTAGAATTGTGGAGACAGCTATTTTTCTCCCAGCCAATTAAGCCTGCTACATTCTTAGGCTGTGTCAAAACCAGTTACATTTCTACATTGTAACATAATTCTTTGTGAACCATTTAATTATTAAAAGGCCTCTTTTAAGCCACCTTCTGTTGTGAGAGTGGGGGTCGTGGTGGTTAGGTAAGTGGGCTCGCTCATCTCCAAATCAAGTGGGCCGGGTTTGAGTCCTGGCTGGGGACATCATGTTCTGTTCTTGGACAAGATGCTTTACTCGCGGGCCCCATTTGTATGGTCTTGGGTATGTCACTGACAACCATCCCTCCGAGGCAACTTTATCGAACGTTTAAATATGAAAATGTAGTCCCTGTAGGCCAGGTTAAAGTTGACCCTGGATAAGGATCGCACAGGTGGGTCTCTGGCACAGTTCACAAGCAGGAAAAATAGCAAATCAGGGATCACAGAAATCAATTTTTCATTTTCCCCAATAATGGAAATAAGCAGGGAAGGTACCTCGTTTAATAACCTGCTCTTACGCTAGAAAGAGTGTTTGAAGAAAGCAAACTCATGAAATGCTAATAAAGGCTTATGCGATGGCGCATGCAAATCGCACACCTAAATCAGTTTCGATAGACGACTTTAACCATTCGGAGGACTCATGTCTCAAAATCACAAAGAATAGAGTGGTAAAATCACGAATATCAGCTAGTAATTCAGCTTCTTCTGGGTCATGTAAAACCTTGAGGTCTACATGTAGGATCGCGAAGAATTCACATTTCTGACGGAAAATGAAATCTGCTAATCACGCATCACGAGAATACCCCCGTACGACCCTGCTGCGTGATTATTCATAACCCTTATTGAATAATCAAATATGCAAATACCCCTTTTTTTTCAGTTTCCCTCAGTCATTTGTTTAAGATTTTCCTGAGTTAATTTTCACTTCTTTGATACAAATTTCTGCTTTAGAATTGTCGTACACATACATATTGTGTAGTTCCCTAGTTCAGACCAATTTTAAATTGTTATAAACATAATTTTGTGAAGTGCTTTTGTTGATGGTGTTATTGATAATATGAAGAAAAACTAGCTTCTAAAAAGCATACTCAATTGAAGACTAGAGTGAAAAAACCATACCCTATTTATGACCAAAATAGCCAAAGTCAGTAACCTATTTATGGCCAAAACAGCTGAAAAACCATACCCTTTGGGGTTGCACATACCTATATAGCGTGAATAAGGGAGTACCCCCCAGGCATTAGACTTATGTGTAGTGCAATGAAAAGCATGAATTTGCTAAAATAACAGGGCACTTAATAATTATTATTATACTGTTAGACTCTTATTTTGCTTGAAGTACTTTTTAACAGAAATTAGTAAAGAAATTTAAGGGCTGAAATTTTTAAATAAAATATAATGGTAAAATTTGTTAGAAACATGTAAAAAAGAAACCCTAGGGTCTCACGTATTGTAAATTTGCCATAGCTTAAGGGAACACATTTTTGTACTCTTTCGACTCTTTTCAAAGTGAATTTAATAGGGGAACAACATTTCCCCTCAGAGCCTTCCAGTAGAGATACATGTTCTCTTGATCCTTTGAAAATTTCGCATTTTCTCCCTAGTTTGCAATGACTAAATGCCATTGTTCCCTTAAAATTTTTGTACCAAGGTTCCTGCTAAATAATAGAGATACATGTATCCCTTGGTCCCTCAAATTAATCCCAAAAATTTCGCTTGTTCCCTTGAAATAACTTATCATCTTGCCATGTTATCCCAGATCCTTGGGAGGTCCTCTCCCCATATAGCGTCTGCAATTAATGAGACTTATGACTGAGGGATAATCGGGTAAAGAGAGTAGAGGACTGGACAGGAGTGAGAATGATTTACTCATATCATTATGCTCCAAATAACATTAATAATAATAATAATAATAATAATAATAGTAATAATAATAATAATCAATCTTTATTTGTACTCACTCTTGCTTAAGACAAAATTTAATTTCAATGAAAATATTTAAAGTAAAAATTAGAGTACTAGCTCCCTGGAATAACATTATTTTTTTTTATGAAATTAGGAATTTGTCATGGCTAGCGCTTTACCAACTGCTCTTTCCACCAAGGAGACAACAAACTATGCAAGGTTGTGTCGTCTACTGGTTGACATTGCAACCCAGGCCCTCAGGGATAAATTTGATGCCATCCATTCACCAGCAAACCTACATGCAGTTTTGGCAGGAAATATAACCACCTTGCAAACTCTCAGAGCAAAGAAAATTATCAATCCAATACAATGGGGAACACTTTTTCCTCCCATCCCTGGGAAAGTCTCATCACGTGACTTTGACACAACTCTGCTGGTAGTTCTGTTAAGAAACCTTTGCAGTTTAATTCCTCCAGTGACTGGCTGGGATGCATTACCTGCTGCAACAGATCTAAGCTGTGAAGCTGACATTGCTCGTGTTAAGTATTTCAGAAACACTGTGTACGGTCATGCTGTGACTGCTTCTGTTGATGATGCAACATTCAATGACTACTGGCGTGACATCCAGGACACTTTGGTCAGACTGGGAGGTGTTACATACAAAGCTGCTATTGACACTCTTAGAAATGAGTGCATGGACCCTGAGGTTCAAGGCCACTACATGGCTCTCCTCAACCAATGGAAAAAGGATGAAGATAATGTTAAAGACCTACTGAATGAAATGATGAAAAAGATAGATGCTTTGACTGCATCAAAAGAACTGGTCACCCATTCTGACCAAGGTAAGACTTTGTGGAAGTTGATTGTGAAAAAATTCTACTGGGAAATCCTAGAGATCAAGGGGAAACAACTGGCTACTCATTAGTTTTGGTACCAAAAATTGCAGCATATATCAAACAGTTAACAGTGGCATTGCAATTAGGACCACAAAACAGTGACTTGCTGGCTTCAATTTGTATTACCAGTACATTACTATTTTCCATCAAATATTGGCCTTTTTTCTAATGTAGTGAATTACCAAAACCTGCAAGAGAAATATCATATTATTAATAATTAAATATGATAGGAGATCAATCAGAAAATGCAAGAAACCATTAATTTTATACATTTGAAATCACTTCACTCAATTTTATAAGTTTAGATTTGTTTCCTCTTGCTTTATTAAGGTGAGTGCCCAAAACCTGAGATGATGCTAAGACTTGACATGTGCAAAGAAAACTACCATGAGAATGAAACACTGGAATATTACTGTCAACAATGCAAAGTTTGCATTTGCCACAAGTGTGGACAGACAGGCCATGATCATCACGAGAAAGTTGACATACGGCATGCAGCTGATGAACGAAAAGTCTCAATGGTGAACGTTCTGGATGAATGCAAGGCAGAAGTTCTTGTTGTCAAAAGCAAAATAAATGAACAAGTCAAATTGAGGAATAAAAGCAGAGAAAAAATTGCAACCACTAAGAATAAGGTCACTGAAACTGTGGAATTGTTTATTCAAGATTTAAGGAATCATGAAGCCACCATCAAGGCAGAATTAACTGAAATTAATCACGCACAAGAAAAAGAATATCAAGCAAAACTGGAAGAATTCCACTCATTTGTTACTGAATTAGAAAGATCTGTTGATTCTGGTGAGGATGTCTTTCAAAGGGATATCAGTCTTGAGATTCTACAAGAAGAAAGTGTTGTCTTTGGAGGCCTTAGAGAGCTTTTAAATCGAAGTCAGACAATCCAACTCTACAAGCCAGAGCATGTAAATTATGTTGTCAACAGAGAAAATGTAAGTGCTTCAGGGCACTTGCTTTCACTGGGGCAAGTTGTTGCAAGTGAGACTGACTATTCTCGATCAGTAGCTGAAGGAAAAGGTTTGAAAGAAGCGGAATGTGGTGCTGAAGCTCACTTCACAGTCACTACGCGAGATTCAGAGGGAAATAAGTTTTATCACGAAGATGATGAAGTGACTGTCACTGTCAGCTCTCCATCAGGAGAAGAGAAAGTGGATGTCAGAAATGGCCAAGATGGTGATTACACAGTGAATTACAAGCCAAGGAGAGTTGGTCAACACAACATTGAAGTCAAGGTTAATGGATTGCCACTGACTGACAGTCCCTGGATTGTCAATGTGACGCCACATCCTTACAAAGTGATGAGGTCAAAGGGATCACATGCACAAACACAAGGAGCATTCATCATACCATGGAGCATTGCTGAGAATGAAAGAACAGGGACCATTGCTGTGGCAGGTTATGAAAATAAGTGCATTCAGTTATTTGATAAGGACTTAAGATACCAAAGAACATTATGTACTGTGGCTGGATCTAATTCTGGCAGTGCGACAATAGGTCATCCCATGTTTGTGGCGTTTTTAAAGAATGATGGTATAATATTCAGTCATGAAGAGTCTGCACATTTAGAGAAAATGTCTGTTATTACCGATCAGGGTCATTTTATTGAACACTTCAGTGAGCACCTGATTATTCCACTTGGTGTGTTTGTTAAACCAGACGGTGATGGTGATGTGATTGTGTGTGATGGAGGTGACCAAAAAGTCAAGGTCCTCTCACCTGATGGGTTAGGATTACTGCAGTCCATCCGAGCCCCGAATCGTACTGAGTCCCCAGAGTTTGCTTGTTATCATCATGACATGTTCTTTGTGTCATATCTATGGGCTCATAGCATCAAGGTTTTCAGTAAGGAGGGTGTGTTTCTTCATGATATTGGCGGTCAAGGGTCCAGTGAAGTACAGCTGACTCATCCTGTGGGACTTGCTGTTGACACTTTTGATAACTTGATTGTATGTGACACGGGCAACGAAAACCTAAAAGTGTTCACACTGGATGGAAAATTTCTTACCTTGATTGAAGAGGGCATCAAGAAACCATCGTTTGTGATTGCCAGTAAGAGTGGTGATCTACTGGTTACTGACCATTTTAGACATTCTGTTCATGTTTTGCAATAAGCATTTCATACTGTCTGGAAAGATGCAAATTCAGTTTAATGATGCTTTAATTAATAGCACAGAAAAATAAGCCTGCCAGAATAGCCTTTGAAGATCGTAACAAAAAGAAGTTTTATATATAAACAATAGCCTCTGACATTATCTGTTTTGAGAAGCAAACAGTTTTCTGAGAGCATGCATTCAAAAGCGTGTTTTATTGTTTTTCACCACATTACCTCCAGTCAACATTTTTGTTAGAGATTGTGAAAAACATTTTCTTTGAAGAAATTTGTGATGGAGTTCTCTGTGAAGCAGCAGAAAGTTTTGAAGACTAGGCATGTACCGGTAGCCCTTCATTGGTATGAAATTGTGTCAGTTTGTCGATCTGTGTGCTTTGTTGTTTCTACTCGTGGCATGTAAATCTATACCATAAAGCGAATGAAGAAGCGTAAGCCATGTATTACACTGTGATAAAACACTCGCAAGAAATGTGTAAAACACCTGTCTGCAGCTCGTGTTTTCCACATTTCTCTCGTGTTCTCAAATGCCCGTCGTGTTTTATCACAGTGTAATACATGGCTTAGGCTTCTTTATTTGTTAAATAAGTAAATGTGTGTTGAAAGTTGCAAAATTATGCAAGTAAGTTTTTTTTATAGTCAACAGATGGACAAAAAATAACCTCAAGGTTCTTAATCAGACTTTTAACGTGATTTATATATCTCGGCAAACTTTGAAGACTTGTGATGGCACTGATAATTTTTCTATCTGTGCACCTTTGCCTGATGTATTAACAAGAGAAACACTTTTGTCTTATTTGTGCAATCAGTCTATGTACGTATTACAGACCTGTAATTACAGATGATTTCTCTTTTCCTGTATACGATATAAGGAGGCAGTGTGACCAAGTGGTTAGAGGACTAGACTTAAAATCCAGAGGTCGCAGGTTCAAGTCCCATTGTGATAACTAGCTGGTGTTGTGGTGTTGTTATCAGTGGTCCCAAATTCAACCCATTGGCCATGCTAGTAAATAGCCAGCTGGTTTGCCTCCTGCCAGTTGGGATGTTAATTATGCAGTTTAATCATGTAATGTTTATAAAAAAAAAAAAATTATTTCAATATTTCTTGAGGAGGAGTGGTTAAGATATATTAGTAATTTGTTTATTATTATTGTGGGCCAAATTGTTAGATAATTGTCTAATGTCAAACTATCCTTGAGAATTATTAAATTGACGTCAGTTTTTTATTGGTCTGTCCTCTTATTGATGATAAATTGCATCATAACATTGTCAAAGTGGCTATGGAACCACGAGCGGCAGGCAAGTGCGTCTGCGGTAAACTTTGACAATGTTATGATGAAATTTATTAATTATCATCAATAAGAGGACAGACGCATTAAAAACTGACGTCAATTTGTTTTTTACAATAACAAGACCCCAAAATGGTCAAATGCCAGGACTAAATGGGGGGAAAAGACACCGTAAACTTGCCGTAAACAAAGATAAGTGAATTTTATTCAAAATGACACGAACATTGTCGATAGCTTTTCTCGCTTTTTCATTGGCTACTTAAAAAAGTCCATAAAATCTCATTGGTTTAAAAGTTGACAGTTTGACAGCTGAGAGTTGAACTTGAAAGCTTACATAAATTAAAATTTTATCCGTCTGTACTCTTATTGATGATAAAAATGAGCCAATCAGCGTGCGAGAAATTAGACAGTTATTGTAAAAAGTGTTTTTCCCCTAGTTACCTGTGACATCAAGGTGATCCCAAAAATATCACTAATGACTGGGAAACATTGAAGGATAATGGTATTGATCGAGTAAAAGTTCAATTACTGTGAACTACCTCCTAGGAAAGACCGGAAACCCAGGCAACATACGGGTTCGACATACGGGTGTCCATATATAATACGGGTAAAAATCGATTATTCCCACTCTCTCAAGACGGCGGGGGCTCATTTCCCGAGAATCGGCTGGAAATTGCGCCTATCCTAGCCTCACCCAGTGTACCCTGCAGATTTTTTTATTCTCCAGCCACCAACCCCCCCTCGCCCCTTCTCCCCATCTGTGTTACTTTTTCAACCAAAAGACGGTGATAAGTCAGGGAGTAAGCAAGTGAAACCGAGAAATAACGACCTTTCAACAACAGATCACAAAAGCCTGGGCAAAGAGAGCCCTTCGATCCTCTTCTCTTGTCAGCAACCTACGCTAAAAATGCCTTTTTTCCAGTATGTTCACTAGAATTATTCTCCCAGCGATAATAAAACACTCTTTGCTCAGCAGAGAAGGAGGTTGACACTGGCACAAACAAGGCATCTAACCAAGAACATTTGTTTTTTCTTGCCTGAAGCGAATACTGAAGGTTAAATAGGGAAGACTGTGTCAACAATTATACTTACAAACGACGATCGACCGAATACTTTGAAACTTTAGAGGGGTAAATTTCCGGGGGTTCCGAGGGGTACTCCCAAAAAACTGGGTGGGGTGTGAGACCCGCTTTCCAAAACCCTTACACTGTTTAAGACCAAAATCTGTGATTTTCCCTACCCTGTTTATGACCTGACAAAAAATCTGATACCCTATTTATGACCAAAGGCTGAAAAATCATACCCTTTGGGGCCGCACATACCTGTATAAGCTTAAATAGCCCATATAAAGGAGTACCCCTACCCCGGAGTAAACCCAATGAAAGCTTCTTTCAAGTTCCGAGCTGACGTTACTAGTATTACACGAATGCCTGAGCGTGAGCCAGTTAGAGGTCCGGGTGCATGTGCTCCCCTAAAACTCCTTGATTTTAAGGCCGGGGGTTAACATGAAGGCCATATTTTTGCTGGGTATTATGGTTTGAATGCAAATATCTCGTTCACGTTTCAAGCAGTGAAAAATCTCTCTGCTCATTTCACATAGCTACGTTTTGGGCTGTTTTGTAAATTTTTTGGTGATTTTTGGGTATATTTGGGGATAAATAGTTTTTCTCAAAGGATTAGTAAAATTTATGGAAATAGGAAATTTTGCAGGTTTGATGTTGTTTTAAAATTAGAATTTGAAGTTAGAAATTGGTAGATGTACACAAAACAGTTGCCCACCAACCAGGGGTGCCCTTTTGGGGGCAATCAACTGTCTAGTGGTGTTCCAAACCCCTTTTTATCCTTTTAATCCCTCTTAAAACTTCCTAAAATTTCACTTAAATTGACGTTTACCCCCGCCTCAAGGGTGCAACCTCGTTCCCAGGGTCTCTCATCTTACCACCCCCTTGGGGCCAGGAGGCGGTAAGATGAGAGACCCTGGGAACGAGGTTGATAAGGGTGGTGCTAAATAATTACAACTTCCAGCGCTGAACAAAATTAATCCCTATTAAGCGTCCAGCACAACAAAACCCTTTAATTTGGCCCATTCAATAATCCATGGAAAATTCTCCTTACATTTTCCGGCTTCGGTTTTGTGCTGAATTTAAAACACCGATATTATCTATATCCAGATTCGTTTCTCAGGGCTTTGCTGTAATGACGTTTTATTAATCTGGTGCAGAGTTTAGTATTAAAATTATTTGCTGGAGTTTCTCGGGAACTTCGGCAGTTTTTTCAAGTTCTTTTCTTTCTTCTTCTGACCTGAGTGAGATTAGCTCACAGAATCAGCGCGTGCAGAATTAATTGTTTTTCTTTTTATTAGAATTTGCAAAACAATCTTCCAAGCGCTCCCAAGATTTTTTTTTTGTACAAATGATAAGTTCATTTTGCCAACGCTTTGACTTATTACAAATCCTCGTCCTCAGGGCGTACTCAACACTGTTTTAATAAGAGCAGTTCAATCAGTTCAATAGCTCGACATTGTTATTACTGTTTCCTTGTTAACCCCAATTACGTTGCCTATTTGTACGCAGTGTTTTTTTTTTCTTTGTGGCCTCGATTGAAAAAAAAAAAATCCTGCGAGACGCGCGTATTCTAATTTCGTCTTTTTTTCGACGTGCGCGAAACCAGTATGGATTTACAGATTAATTTAACGAAATATCATTGCGTAAAATTTATCTCCTTTACACCCATACTACTTTTATTTTGTGTCGGCCGACACACAAGACGACGCAGTTCATGGTGAATTTGATCACCCGCGAAAATCGCGGGCGAATTTCGTCGCTAGGTTCAGCTGCTGCGGAGACACGAAGCGACAGTTTCGCAAGTCAACAGCTAATTTGATCGGCGATTTTTCACTTGTCAAGGTGTGTGATCTGAAATATTTGATCACGGGTCGCGCCGATCAGATTCGCTGGCGAAAATCGAATTGAAGTTAGAGTGGCGATCACACTTGGCGAGTTTTTGCAAATCGCCTAGTGAGCCTGGCCGTGCGGTGTTTCTTGCGCAGCGCACATTTTTGGCCCTGGCCCTCCAAAATCGGGACGAGGGAAAAAAATTCTTGTTAGCTACACTGGCTAACTTTGAAGGTTATACTGCTAAATTAATGATGGTAAATCTTACCTCCATCCTTCGGTTGAATCCTGACAGACAGAATGCAAGCTATCCTCTATGTGAGTGATGTCTACTCTGTGTTGCAACGTAACAATACCGTAACTAGCTTTTAACAAGCTAATCATACGTTCTAATTAATGCTTTCCAAGAAGGTAACAATTTGGTCGGATCTCTCAGTATTTTTGAACATCGCAGAAAAGAGGTTGCAGTAATCATTAAAATTATTTAACATTGATTTCGACATCCTTATATTAGAAATGTCCAGATTTAGTAAGGTACGGACCATTATTTTTTTTTTGAGGAGGTGGGGGTGGAACGTTGGGCAATTACCAAAAAATGTTCCTGCACATTAAAAACCGCTGAAAAAAAAAATCGTGCTGGGGGAGCCATGCGGAAAATAATTTGAGCAATTCATGGACAAACTTAAGGTGAGAAAAAATTTTATGCCCCAGAAAACTGCCCAACCCCCACCTCTCAAAAAACAATTAAAAGTCCAGGATACGCGGATCGAGGCGCTTTTCCGTGCGGATGCACACTGCGCGCAACCGCGCATGATAGTGTCCCGAACTCAAAATATAGCTACTAGGAACGCAATGCGGATAGGAAGAGAAATGATCACAAAAAGAAGCTTGGTTATCATCCATCTTTTTATAGTCGTGTGATACCCATCTCATTCTGGTGATACCCGTTTGCTATCTAAATTGCTAAAAACCAATAACGTTACCATATTATTCACACCTATTTAATCTGTCGGCCAGAAACTATTGTTCCCATTAGATCATTTATCACAGAAGGTCCATAGCAGTAATTTTCTTTCAGGCTGATGTAGATAAAAATCTTATTCACTATGCACAGGTGGACCTATTGACGTCAATGGATCAGTATATTTACGTCGTTTTATCCAAAGTGGCACCTCCCTGTGCACAGATAATTCGATAGAAGCAGTCATCGATCATCACTCATGGGCGCTGGCCACCGGTACCAATAAAAATTGTCTCCAGGAAATCTTCACTGAGCGACGGCATATTTTAGGGACGTTTGAGAAATCATGATTTCTTATCGTTGTACTCGGACTTGTAGCGTGGCCACGTATGTTCCCTATACCTTTATACTTACGAACTTCTTTCCTGATCGTTAAATAAATATGTTATAGTAAGGTGCTGCTGGCTTTCCGTGAATGTCCTTGAGCTTTGAAGTCTTCGTTTCTTCAGCTTTGTTTTGAAATTGCGGGCGGCCGATACTGCTTAAAAATATTTTTAAAAAATTAAAAAAGAAATAAAAGCTGTGCATATTGGTAGGTTCAAATGAAAGACGGTATCATTATATAAGGGCTCGAGAATTGGAATTAAATTTCCATTCTCGAGCCGGGACAGAACGATATAATCTTTCAGTAGAACACCCAGAGCATTTCTGTTTTCCATTTTCATTCCTCCACTAGAACGAAAACTAACAAAACTTAGACCTGCCAAAGTCGCGAAATTTTATAACACTCGACATAATGATAAATGCCCATTCGAACTGGTGAATTTTGTTTAAATATGTCAGAAACCCTCACTGAAGTGAGACAAGTGACAGAGGATCACATTTCTTTGTATGTTGTGTTTGCTCATGTCAGTGTTAATTTTTTTGAAAAGTAAACACGAGGGTTTCTAACCTAACAGAAAATACTCGGATGTGCCTTGTACCTTGAAGTAGATTTTGCGGAGTGTTGGCACTATTATTATTGGAATATCACATTTTTCTGCGGTTTTTGAGCGAAACGTGATACAAAAGGATGAAGTATGACGTACCGTGAAACCGCTTTGGCGCCATTTTTTCTCGCGGTTAACCTTCCAACGTGCATGACCGCGAAGAGGGATACCATTTACGTACGTAACTTCGACACCCATTGAAATCCGACCTACTGATGTTCAAGTCTAATTGGCGATTAAAGGTCGTCACGGCTTTGATTCGGAGTAGGCTAATCTTTTGTTTATGCCACCTCGAGTCGAAACAAGAATTTTCTTTCACGAGAACTGAATTGGCAGTTTGTATTTGCATTCGAGAATGGAAGACATCGATAAGACCAGATGAGCTTTCGTCAAACGAACTCGCGTGGACTGGAGTAAACAAATCGATATTTTCCCTCTGCGATTTATCAGAAGCACACGGTTATATTGCGATTTAGTCAGCAGATTTACCAATCGGCCATGCAATGCCATGAGCGACCGTCAGAAAACATGGAGGTCGACGTCTTCGAGCGCCACATTCGTGGAGGAAATTCTTCACAAGTATAATTGCAATTCCGAAACAGAGAATTTCTTCGCGAGGATGTCCAGTCAAACTTTGGCGGAGCGGCTAGCAGCACTGAAGGGGCACGTTTTCTCCAATACAAACACAGAATATGCCAACTACGATCAAACCAATAACGGTGAAGGAAGGAAAATTGACTTGTCAAACAATACCCCTCCCTTGAGGCAGTGTGTGTTAACTAATGCTGACGCTAAACACAATCCAAGTGGTTTTCGAGTTGACTCAAGCAAACCCTCTAAGAACAGTGATCAGAGCGAACACGTTCAGCGAGAGAATTGTGCTGCTCATGCGAAAAAGGAAGAAGACATATTGGATCCAGGTCCTGCTGAAAGAAACTCAAATTTGGCGCTCGGCGACCAAAGTCTCGGGGGGGAAGATGACTGTGTCTTAGCGAGTCGATTTCCAGCGTTGAGTTGCGGCGATAACGTCAGTGATGGCAAGGATATAATATGTCTGGATCATTCTAAGCAATTAACATCTACTCCGCTAGTTGTAATAACGCCTGCCGTTATGGATAAGTGTGCCGACGAAGCTACTGTTGACATGGGGAGCACGAACGGTGGTGTGAATGGAGAGCTTTTTGCGACCATGTCTGCAAAGGACACAAGCGACACATGTTCTTTGTCAAGCTTTGGGTCCTGCTCAGAGAACGAAATTCTCACCGATGACGAACCTTCAGATGATGAAATGAGGCAACCAGTAGAAGACAAATCAGAAAAGGTAAGATTGTAAGCCTAACTTTCTTTTATTTACCAATTGTTTTTGCTCTGCAGAGATCATCAATCATGGCGGGTTCGCGTAACTTTTTGTGAATTTTAACAGCCTCAGCCTATTGTTTGCCTTTTTGGAAAGAGCTGTGAATGAAATACGCGGTATTGTTTGATGGAGTGATTTTTTCCGGCTTGGAAAAGCCCATTCTAACTTCATAAAGCAGTAGTAGTTTACTTAGGTTATTTTAGTGTTTATTTGCTTTGGCAGCCTGGATCAAGGAAGGAGGCTTCGTTTGTTGATGTTCCATTTAGAATGTGTTTATTTCGACATGCATTGCCCGAATAATATTATTATTAGTTCAAAGTGTCTGGAGTTTCTTTTGGCGATGGTTTGTTTTGGGTCGCTCCCTGGCGTCCAAGACAAATTGCTATGGCTGCACTAGTAAGTTATCTTCCGACATGTAGACTAAATTCTTGCCCACTAATCAAGCCGTATATCTTTCGTCGCTGTGAAGATAAAGCATGATCTATTCTCAATAGTGGCTTGATTTAGTTATCTCTTCTTTGACGTGACACCAATTGTGAAAATATTTTCACATGGCAACTGATAGGTCAGTGCACAGTTGGGAGAATAACACACTTGTGAAATCAAAAATGTCAACAAAGCCGGTCAAAAAGTATGCGGCTTAGTTTGTGCAAATGCCTTTAATCTTTAATTCGGTATAGTGACCTCTACAGAGTAGGGATCAATACATTCTCCTGAGTTTGGAAAATCATGAACTCACTAAATTTCAAAAGAAGTAATTCATAAAATAGTGTTTATCACTTGGAAGCTGAACATAACAGTTACTGTTATCGCATCTGAGATAGAAAAGATATGGAAAAATAAATAGAGCACGGAAGATGAAAAAAAAAAAAAAAAATAGAAAAACCTGTACATGGAAAGGAATTTTAGTTAAAGTGTTAAGTGAATTTCTCCAGTATTTTTCTGAAGGTCATGTTCAGAAAGGTATTTGGTAGAGATTAATTTTTAGGATTATATCATTTGCACATGCCACATGGATTCAAAATGGCAAATAAAGAATGAGAAAATATTATCACGAACAATACAGAAAACAAAGCACTTTTTATTAGACTGGCAAAGTAATTGGCATTTAATGCAGTTTTGCATAACTTGTGCCACTTTGTCGTGTCCAGTTAGAAGTAAACCAAAACTGATCATGTCTTACTGGCACGTCTTGCTGTGTTTTGCATCAGTTACACGTATTTGGTTCAAGTTTTTGTTGTTTCACTGGTGTCATGAAAGTTCCAGTATAATTGTTTGACAGTTTATCCTATTTTTAAGTTGCGTAATTCAGGGAATCTAGGAATGATAAAAATCGGAAGCACGTGCCTGACAGTGTCAATTAGTTCAGTCGATGATTACCAGTTAATTAGCACCAGATTGTAAACGCGTTCCATCTCATCAACAAGACATGTAAGTTTGCCTGTCAGGTAATATTCTGTGATTAAAGAAACTGTTTAGAAAAGGTTGTGAGCCAGTCAAAGTAGGTTTTGCTGAGTGAGAAACATATCAGCTTGATAAGTGATAATTTCCAGTTAGAAACTATTTCACAACATCAGTCTGCAAGACAAAGAAAACAATGAGTTGAAGGCATGGATAAATTTAAAATTGAAGCATACTTTAGTTGAGTTTGTCCTCCTATTGCCATATTGGCTAACATAACAGCACATAATATTTAGGTGGGAGCAAGTGAAAACTGAAATTTACAGACCCACCAGGCTAGTGGATTTCAAAGGTCTTTTTTTCTGCCCTTAATCACCACAAGGAAAAGTATACCAAGCCGAATGGTCTGATATATATGCCTGCATCAAATATGTGTTAGCTAAGATGTAACACTTTCTAGCTATAGTGTTGGTTGGACAGGACATTTTCTGGTTTTGTGCTTGTCATAATCTTGACAATCTGGACTGGAGGCTTTCTGGTACATGCTGTACTGCTGAATAGTGACAGAATCAGGCGAAAAGAAGTTTACAATTGATCCATACAAAGGATTGAGTGGAGGTACCTCATGGCATGAGCTATGAAAGACGTGAAATAAACTGGGCTACAGGAGATGCAGTAGCCTCATGGTTAGTGGGCTCATCTCCGGATCGAGCGGTCCAGGTTTGAACCCTGGTCAGGGACATTGTGTTCTTGGGCAAGATACTTTACTCTCGCAGTGCCTCTCTCCACCCTCTCCCAGGTGTATAAATGGGTACCAGCAAACTGAATGCTGAGGGTAACCCTTTGATGGACTAGCATCCCACCCAGGGGGGAGTACATGTAGATATACTCCTAGTCACTTTGTGTTGCAGAAGCCGGGATAAGCTCCTGCCTGATGGGCTACTTGGCTCATATGCAGTGTGACGGATAAGAAGCCTTGCATTACGCATGTATCAAGTTAATAATTATTAGTAAGCTCTACAGTATTTTCTAAATGAAACCCGATTGTTGTATTCGGAGAAGGAGAAAATGCACGCGAGGTGTAGATTCAGCTAGAGGAGATATTTTGGAGATATTTTAGATATTTACTGTGTTACCCACCCTAGAAGGATTATAAGGATTATAACGCAAGTTCTTCATTTTTGTTGTTTCTTTCAATTTATATCATTTTCTCTCGTTTGGTTATTTCGTTGCGTAATCCACATTTATGTAATTTAAGTTCTCACCGCATACTTCAATTCAACAAGTAAACCGACAATCAAGAACCAGAAGTTGTGTGGTAGATCACAGCAATCTCCAGATCGATACTTACCAGCAAGGACTTGGTTCGGGAATGCGGCATGCAGACTTTACCTTACCTTTACACTTAGTGTAGAAATTAGCATGCAATTGAAATTGGTCCACCCTCATTCTACACAAAGAGAAGGATAGCTAAGCTTACTTGTAGTAATGGGAAAAACCACAAGCTAAATTTATGATTTCCTGTAACCATGCTATAATTTCTTAACCGTAAACTGCCAGATAAATGTGAGTGTACCTGCAAACCGGCAGTCAAAATTGGCTTAAACCACCAAACCGCCAGAGTATAATAGACCCTCAAAGTTGTTAGTAAGAGCAAGAATTCCAAATTTGGAAAGCATGCTCGACAATGTCAAAATGTAGTTGCCGTGGAAAAATCAAATTCTTAGTACAATGAAATGCCATTTCAAATTGTTCCCTGATGAGTTTCATGTTTAGTTACCATGCTTCATTTGGCAGCTTTAAATAATTAATTAGGGAAAAAGTCATAAACGATGTAAGTTAGCATGTTGACTTTCTTCTCTCGCCCAGTCTTCATTGGGTTTAGAATAAAGTGAGCATTATCTAACTTAATTATGCACCACTCTCTTGCAATCTGCAATGATGGCATCATTTACACCACAGTAATAGTCTGAGTAAGTAGCATAAAATAATCAATTTTGTGCAGTCAACAGTGCATACATACATTAATTAAAGATAGCTTTTGTTCGTTGTATTTTATTCATCAGAGTTTTTTGTTGTGGAATGTTACAAATATGGTGAAAATCTTTAAGTGTTGGAGTAAAATTTATAAAAAGCCCTTAGTTATAAGTATACAATATATTATTTTAGTTTATACATTATTATGATATAATTTTTAATTTCAGTAAAGGCTGTATATTTATTTATTTAAACTTCTTAGTGTTAAATGTTTAGAAAGAGAGAACAGATATAAAATTAATTACATGTATTAGTATTGTTCATGTCTTCTACAATTTTTTATTTTATTTTATTTTATTTTATATAAATATTGCTTTGTGCCAGGTTAGTACTGTCTAGTAATTTACATTTATTTATTGCCATTCCATAACTATTTCAACACACACATTGTTTTGTAAATGGGGAAATTTTTAATTTCAGGTCGATAATTTAATAACTGCTTTAAAATATGGCATTTACCTCTACTGTATTCCAGTATAATCCCTGTGCAATCAGTTTGTATATAATTGTCACTGGTGAGATACTATTATTTATAAACATCTAGATTATTCAGATTTCCTTTGGCAAGAATCTGTGGATGTTCATATTAATTTAATATTTGAATTCAAATTTTACTTGTTCATGTCAAAATCATAGGCTAGACAATATTCACTTTGTGAATTTTTTTTAATCATGGGGCTGCAGCACTTGTTTCATTGATTTTCTGTTTAAGTCTCGGGAGACCAAAGTGTTTTATAAGAATGTAAGTGAGAGACATGAATAATTTGATGTTATTATGGTTATTATTCAAATACTGTTTCCTGTAGCTGAATTTATATGTGCCATCCATGCATGACACCTTAAAGAGGTTGGTTGGTACTAAGTCTTTTTAACAGCTGAAATACCACTTAGCTATTGCGATTTAAATGTTACAATTCCCTTAAGAGGTGAGCTTCAATGATAATAAATGGAGAGATATGTACATGCTTGAAATCAATCTGCTGATAAGGATGGAAAGAGTAACTTTGAAGAAATGTATTATGCACAGAGTCAAACTGATAATGTTTGGATGTAAGTGACTTTTTGATTTAATGTAGTATTCATTTTATAAAAGCTTTTTTCTGGATTCATATCAAAACTCATGTAAATGTATACATGTACAAAATTCAGAGATAGATAAGTTACAATAATTGCTTTGTAAAGGGTTCTTTTACTGACAACTTAGTCACTCATACAGTCATGTAATTTAATATCTTGTGCATATATACTAACAGATCAGATGGATAACTTATATCTTCTCTAACTGTTATCTTTCAATGTTGATATGGAAAATCAGTCGTTCAGGAATCTTTTTTTAATGGTCTTTGGAATTTGAGAAATTATCAAGATCGCTTCAAAATGATCTTCAGTCCAGTAAAATTCATAAATTTTCAATAAATGCAGGACAACTGACCTAGTAAATTCTTCAGTAAATGATTCTCAAAGATCTTTGGAAGTAATGGAATTTTTTTTTTACCTATGTTCAAAATTACAGAAAATAGTAGAGCTTCAGTTGTAAATAATTGAAGACATGTACTTATAAATAGGTAGCTTTCTTCTGCATTTTTTTCTGAAAGTGTTAAAAAACGGAAATGAAATTCAGAAGAGTACCAGACAACAAGAACAAAAAATGTTTCCTCCAAGATTAGCTTAAACTAGGTCAGGTTTTTTTTGCTGGGTGTTGATTAAATTTATTAATCTACTATTGGACTGGCCATCTCCATGATAAGTATGAAATAAAACTACTCTTTTATTTGTCTCTTGGGTCACTGGATAGTGTAATTCTTTTATCACAGTCGGGTTTGTGATGTCTTACTGGTTGTATAACTCTATGTTTTCCTCCGGAATGTCTTTGGTCTACAGCCTTAGTGTTGAAAACAATGTTTATTATACAGTCATGCTGGTATACAGTCTTTGATGAACATTAACTATATGTAGCTAATTTCCTGTTCTACTATAGGTGTAAGCCAGAAAGGTACTACATGCAGCTGGTTGAGTGTAATAGTGTAAACAATCCCACCAAGTTTTCCTAGGTTTCTGTTGATGTACCCATTGGTGAAGCCCTTGGGCTTGTAGTTCAATACTAGTTCTGATTAACACACTTACCACAATGTAAAACAGAGGTGTGTATTTTTAATCTGTCATTATTAGACTTTGCATGTTTAACAGAGCTTTCATGCTGTTCACAGCATATTTACTTTCAGATACATTTTAAATTGTGTCCATTTGTCCTTGTATTTATTCTATGTTCAAGCTATCTACAGGGACTTTTTTACATGACAATATTTTTTCTAGCATTTCATGTTAGAGGCATGGTATTTATTTCATGACTGTAAGTACCTGCAATTGTAGAAATTTACAATCATGGGAATGTTTTCCTTCTTATGATAAAAATGTTTTGCTCAAGATTTCATGGTTCATGATGTTGTGTTTTTTATGGTAAAATATGAGATTGTACAACATACATGTATTTTGAATCTCAATAGTAACACCTCATCTGCAAACAATCCAGTTGCTTGAACAGGCAAGTTCTCTTTTTGACTTTTTGTTGGGATTAAATATTCGCTTTGGAAAGTGTCATTCTAAACTCCTGATTGCTCTATCTTTTTTTCGCTGAACACACTGTTCAATATACAATGTATGCCAGGGAAAATGTCCTGAGTATAACATAAGTTGAATTCTGCATAAAGCAAACAGGTTGTATCCTGCAGAGCTTTCCAATTTTAATTTTGAAACATAAAAGGCTTGCATGAAAAGCCTTCAGATAGTTGATAAGCAAATGTACAAATATGGTAAGATTTTATTTGAAACTTTTAAAATATTAATGGATTTAAAACAGCAAGGAATGATTCTTCACAATTGATTCAACTGTGTTTTAGTTTCATGCAGTGAATATGAGTTTTCCTAATCACAAACACTGATCTTTATCAAAGTTACATGCAAGACATGCTCACCACTCGTGGTAAGCCAAAAAGTTCTTGTTTCAATGTGTTATACCCCTCTTTAGTTGATAATTATTTGAATCTGTCTTAAGTTACCTATAAAATAAGTTGGGAGATTGTTATTTTTCCAGGTCCAGATATCAATATTCATTTTCTTTAAATGACTTTGATATGTTTCAGATTTGAAACATACCTAATTTCTTTTTAAGATTCAAAACATTCACAGGATTACATTTCACCCTGTACTCTACATACTTTTCATACGCAGTCATAAATGTTGTCAACCAAAGGTGTCAGTTTTTTAAATTACTAAAAACTGTAATTTTGTCATCATGATGATATATTCTAGACATTACAAGAATTTGTTGTTTGTCATTGGTATCACTCTATTGTCAATAGATAACTTAATTTTATGATTTTGGAGGAGCCACACTTAATTTTTGGCAAATTTGTTTGACATAAATTTCTTTTACTTATAATTATTATAACCACATGTAATAAGCCACCACGTTTCCTTTTTCAGGAAATAAAACTTTCATTCACAATATTATTTTGAAAAATTGTGACAATGCGAAGTTCGATGTTGCAAAAATTTCATGCCAAGTAAGGTACTGTACATTGTAGTCATCTTCACCTGCCCAGCTTAGAATTTATCAGATGCCTTCATCTTGCCTGAGAGTATAAACAGATTAAGTAATCCAACTATAGGTACATCTATCTACAGTCAGAGAACAAAATTGTGCCATTGTGGATAAAATTCTGTTTTGGAGAGGTGACTGTGCAGGTAGGTTTTCTGACCCAAGTTGCTTCCTCAACTGCGAAAGTGGCAAATTTGTCCAAACCAGCACTTGCTGCTGATACTGAAGCAAATGGAATCACATGTATTCAGTGTACTCATTAACAAGAATATATTGTGCTTGTGTTGCCTCGCAGATCCACACACGCTGGAAGAAAATTCGAAGTATGATCCATTGGTCACCATTTGTACAGAACTTTAAAAAGAAATACCCATGGGTGCAGCTCGCCGGACACCAAGGTTAGCTTCTGTCCTGTTATTCCCGTTAATCTGATTCTAAAATCTGATTGGTTTTTAGCAGGCCCTGATTTAACATTTTATTGGACAGTTTATGAGTCATGCTTGGGATCATTGTATGCACCTTTTTGCGTGCTGTATGAGGTCAGTTGCACTCTGGTCTTGAATTGGGTATGTTGGGTTTGCATTGGATACGTGTTTAGAAGGGTCAGGTCTGAAATAGGTTATTGAGTTTTGGGTTGGGTCTGAAATTTGGTAGAGTAAACTGCAAATTTTGGTCTGAAATAGGGCAAGGGTTTCAAGAAGCTCACCACACACACACACCCAATTTTTCTGGGAGTATCCCAACCCTCCCCAAGAGACACAAAAATTGTCAGTATGAAGTAACATACTTGTACTTGTAGCTGGATTCAACTTGCCAAGATTCTTTCTTTCACTTTCTTATTTGTAGGTTGCTTTAAACCAGGTGAAAATGGTACAATTCTGAAGAAGTCAACTGACAAAGAGAGGGAATGTCTTGTAAAGCTTATGAAAGATATCTTGAGGCCTTATATCCCTGAATATAAGAGAGAAGTCAACAAAGGTGGAGAACGTATCCTTGGTACTACAAATATCAGTTTTATTTCCTAATATTAGTCATGCACTATGATATATTTACACACCATAAACCCCTCTCTTGTCCAAACAGGTAATGTTTGACAACCACGCATTGTTTGGTCATCAAATATGCTGGTGTTGAACTGAGTGGCCAAACAGTATCATCATAACTTGATGATGCCTGCTAATGCATGAATCATTTGTTAAGCATAATTTGCTTTCCCGTCCCTCCCGGATAGGAATGCCAGTCCATGACCAGTGTTCCAAGTGCCTAACACATCACCAGTACTTATTTTCAATGTATACTTGTGTAAGGAGATACACAGGTTAAGATTTATCTGTTTCATCCTCACACACCTCACACACTATCACTCAAAGCCAGACCCCTTGCCTCTGGGTGCAAGAAATCATATTATTATAGGCCACTGCTACTTCTTCTACTTGTGTATGGTATATGGCCAAAAATTATTGATCTTCCATTATCTGAGTAGTTAAAAGAAAACTTTGAGGGATTTGCCAGCATCACTGTATACACGAATAGTAAATTAACTCTTCCAACTACGACTTTTTTCATAATTTGAGACCTTTCAATCCATCTTTAGCATGGTATTGAGAACTGTGTTCAAGTCCGTCTTCCTTTGATTAATCAGTATTTCTTTATAAGCCAGCTAACTTCTGTTTTAAGCTGAACGTGATGCTGGTTTTTCCTTGACAAATGTTTAAGGTTATCTTGAAATGCAGGATTTACTCCAAGACTTTGAAAGCCCTTGTGTAATGGACTGTAAAATGGGAACAAGGTATGTTGCACTGTGTTACATTTTCGTATGCCATGTACAACACTTATTTGACCTGTATATATGGTAATGAAAAGAAATCATCTGATCTTCTTGATGAACTTTTTGTTTCAGAACATACTTAGAAGATGAATTAGCAAAGGCAAAGTCAAAACCTAGAAAAGTGAGTGTTAAATCATGCAAGAAAGAAACTTCATTGCACTGTTATCAATTAGTTTCTAGGTTGCTTATCAGCTGAAATATTGATTTAAAAAGGAACAAGTTCGTAGTTAAAGCAAAACTACACAATATGTAACAGGCATATTATTTTTATAACTACAATCATCTGATGAGTACGAACCATAAACTTATATTGAAACAGAGTCAAATGATAAATAACTTGGGAATTAATATGTGTATCTTTTTACCAAGTGTGCAGCATTTTGATCATTGGGAAAAAAGGATTCTTTTCTAATTAATCGCCATAGCGATATTTTAAGCAATACTCATAGCACTTCCTTGGGGAATTTTTTGCTCCAGTACAAGACTCAGTTTCCCAATCAGCTGTCATGACTGACTTAAAGGCTGATAACAGAGATTCACTTACCTGCCAATACTGTTTAATAGAAGGTAACTACAAGTTTTCTTCTCATAGGACCTACTTCAGAAAATGATAGAGGTGGATCCCAGGGAACCTACTGAGGAGGAGAAAAGAGAGGGAGGAATAACAAAACCTCGTTATATGAAGTGGAGAGAGCAGCTCTCTTCAACATCAAGTCTGGGCTTTAGGATTGAAGGAATTAAGGTTAGATCAGCCTCTAACTTCTCCTTACAGAATCAATATTGTGAACTGAAGTGTAAATGAGTATTAAAAATTATTTTATGTATATTTGCCACCAGATTCTTAGAGCAACATGTAAAAAACAGTGAAACTAATCATTATTATTAATTTGGTTAACATGGTTTTGTACTCATCGACACAAACATCTTTATTTCTCAGCACAAATTTGTTTTTAATTCCCCCATAGAAAGGTGATCAAAAACCCAACAAAGATTTTAAGAAAACAAGAACAAAAGAAGATGTACATGAAGTTTTTACCGAATTTATTGGTAATGACGAGCAATTAAGAGTAAGTGTTATTTATTTCTATGCACTGGAAGTTTTTGATTTTCTACTTTTGTTCTTCTCAATTCCTTATGATCTCAGTTTTTACTGTAATATGCACTTAACATGCGGGTCTAGAAAATATTCCTACCCACACCAAGGATGGCCATCGGAAATTTGAAGGAGGTGTGTGGTCTCAATAGCCAAATTTGTAAAGGGAAAGTATGAAGCTAAATTGGAAATTCCCGGTGGAGAGGGGGGCACAATGCAAGTAACCATCCTTGGGGGAGTTATGGATATTTTCTAGAACCAGATAATACATGACTGTATGATTTTTAATAGGTTCTATGATGCAGGCCTTGTGTCAAACAGACAGACACCTTGATTTGAACTTGAGTTGCCTGGCTAGGTCAGTCACTGGCAATACATTTCACTTCGTTATGTTTTTCTTTGTACAGAAAAAGTATCTAAGAAGACTCAAGGCCATAAGAGCAACTCTGGAGTCCTCACCATTCTTTCGCACCCACGAGGTGAGTGGTGAAAATAATAACTGCGTTATAATTAAAAATAACTTAAGTAGATTATGCATGTAATATTGATAATAAATCTTACAACATTTGCTACCCTACTGAGAAATGTAGCTAGAGTCAAATCTGTAAGATCCACAGTGAAAATTCTAATTCAACTAGTGTTTGCGATTTTCTTTAGCTGCCTTCAGTGTTTTTGTGTTACTTTATAACAAAATTGTACTAAGTGTTTTTTGCTACTACCCTAATGATCAAACAGTGAATGTGAATTTTGCAGATTTGTAGTGAACATATTTAAGTATGCAGTCAGTGTGTAAACAAAGGCATGTCTTAATAGTCTGGGCTTTTAGAGTTTGTGGTAAATTTCATGTAATGGGTCTATTCTTTGCTTGCCTGATGTGCAACTTGAGGGTTTTTGGAAACATTTTTCAAGAAATTGGAGTTGCAGTAGTCCAGTAGAGAGATGGAATAATATAGTGTAGTTGTTATTTTAAGTTTAATTGCAAATTAATCAATATATGCTAGTGAATATTTTTTGGTAGCAAGGGACTAGTAAAAGAAAATTTTTCAACCACTGCATACCATTTACAGTTTGTACCCTGGAAATGGGAGGTTATTAGGTGCAAAGTAACCAAGAAAATGTTTCAATATCCACAGCTGGTGCAGTAGTAGTTCTGCTTGACCTAACAAATTGCTTTCAACTAACCAAGGTAATTGCTGTATTCCAGGTGGTTGGTAGCTCTCTGTTATTTGTTCATGACGAAGATGGCCGAGCCAGTGTGTGGATGATTGATTTTGGAAAGACTGTGCCACTTCAGGACGGCATGTGGTTAGATCACAGAACACCATGGGAGGAAGGAAACCACGAGGATGGCTATTTATGGGGGCTTGACAACATGGTGGATATCTGGTCACAAAGATGATCTTCACCTAGTAGGAACTAATTCATTTTTTATTGGAAGCCCCTTTTTTAAATAGAAAGAGAAAACAGAACAAACTATTTGGACCAATTTTACTTAATGCTTATAACAGTGCAATCAAAATAATGTTGACAGGTGAATGTTGGCTTCAATCTGCATGTACAAACCTGTACAGTAGGGCGATCTTCCTTTGTCCGTGAACTTTAAACTCCATGTTTGCATACATGTTAAGTTATCAAAATACATCTTTTAGTCTCGCTAGCTGAATCAAGTAAACCCATATCATTATACATGCAGTGAATATTTAACAATCCTGCCCTTTAGTAAATGTGACAAGTATAAATTAAAGTAATATGTTTAATGACTGAGATGTTTTCTTTTAATTTCATACAAAGAAGTAAAATTAGTGGATTGGCAACTGGTTGCCTATTCCTCTTACACAGCTTTACAGCCATGATCTATAACTGCTGCAAATGCACTGGTTTCTCATATTTTCTTGTAAGCATGGTATAATAACTATATGTAAGTGTACCATGCTCCTTTCAGACATACTTTGTTCTATATTTTGAAGGGTTAAAATTTCTCAGTACTAGATTTATGAAGATCGCCCTATAGTGTGAAATAAATAATGCTATTTAAGGTCATCTTTGAATTACTTTGTTGTCTTCCAAATCACTATACATGCAAGTAGATACAGTATGTTTTAAATGTCATTCCATTTTGTGGCTCACATGGCATGTAACAAGTTTCAATTTGTGGCACTGAAATCCAAGATTTTTTGCCAAATGCATAATTAGGGCTCAGCTGAGATAAACATACTTTGTACAAAGGACAAATTGTAGCATTGAAGCTTCTCAGAGTGATTAACATTCAATTTCCCCTAAGAATATAGTTATATAGCCTTTTTGAGAGAGGTTACACTTGTCCCACAAAAGCATAAAAGCGTATATGGCAACTAAAACTAGCCATTAAGAATGCCTTTTGGCTTTGTTGCACAAGCTTCTATGCTTCTGTGGGACAACCTTTCTCTAAACAGCTGTAAAAACACTTTCACTTAGAAAGGCAATAAGAATAAAGAAAATCTTAGTGGTAGTTGTAATTGTACCTTTATGATGCAATTCAGCAAAGAATTTGTTTAAGTTGCTTAATTTGAGATTGTCATACATATACAGTGGAGTCCCAGTTTCTCAAAATGTCATTTTTTCAAACCTCCCTATAACTTTAACCAAAAGTTGTTTCCCTCTGACCTCAGTCGAACACTGTAATTTTACCTCCGATTTCTAGAACTATGTGATTTTTTGAACCAATTTTCATTTCTCTTGGAGGTTCAAAATATTGGGATTCCACTGTATGTACAAATTGGTATCAAGAATACAATCATCTTCACGTGTAACCCCAGGTGTGAAGTCATACCATGCAGTTGAACGTTTTAGAAAATATTTCAGAGGCTGTCATGTAGAATTCTGTTTTATTGTATTATAATAACAATAAATTATTAGACAAGCCTGACGTTTCTATGAGCAAATAGTTAACTATCGCTCATAGAAAAGGAGGGCAAGTAGTGTAATTGTTATAGTAGGCACTCTAAAGGATTGCAGCACAAAACCTACAATTTTGTGTATTTTTAAAATTTTAAGATTCAGAATAACTTTTAGTTTCAAGAGCAGCATGCAGGATCATTGTCTATCAGCGAATAGAAAACAGTGGGACAGCAAATCAGATTTTCAGATTCCCAATAGAGAATATCTGAGTGGCTACTAATAATTATTATAAGGAATTTGAATTGCTCTACTGTTAACACTTCCAATGGTATGTGGGATTTATAGTTTTAAATTTAGTGAGTTTAAATTTTAGAGTTTCGAAACTTCACCTCTCTCTACAAACGATTTGCTGTAAAGAGAAAATATCCATTCATTGAACATTGAAACAGTCTGTTGGTTTCAATCAGTGGGTTTGAAGAACAGCAATAAATCATACATGATAAGGACTGGATATTCTCTCAGTATGGTCCTGAGTAAGCTTGGCTTGTAAGAGTGTGATGTTCATTGATATCATCTTTCATATCATCTTACATGTAGCAATGCATGGTCTTGTTTATTATTTCCTAAGACCTTTTCTTTTTCTACCTTCAAACATTACTGAGGAGTTATTTTCGATTGAAAGTTGATTTTGTACATCATAGAAAAACTTACCAGAAGAAAGGTGCAACATTACTCCTTAACAGAGGTGGAGAGAATTTTCATCCAACAAAACTCAAACTTGCAGTCTAAAGTAATGGCTATATTGCTGATAATAACTGCTGACCACATTTGTAAAAGACCATGCAATTCTTTCACACAGACAAGGAATTTGTAAATACTATGCTACAAAGTGAAAGGTAATATTCAGTTACATTGTATATATTATTCCGTTAACCTCAAAATTCAGGGCTTTTTTTAGTCCATTTTTTGTTACCTCAATTGAATGTTTAGTTACTGCCATCATGTAACTTGTACCATTAAACATTTTGTATAAAATTGCTTTGTCTCACTTTTTTTATCGTGATTATGGTAGCTGTCATTATATTGCGTGGATAATACATGGACTGTGATGCAATGGCCAGTTTTAAGAGGCTAAATGTAATTTAGACAAATTAAGTCTTGAGGCAATGCGGTCAGTGGTCACCCCGTTTGCATACATGTCCTGTGGGATGACCTAATAGTTTGCAGCTCGCCTCATGATCTGCATACATTTTGTCAGATGGCAGCTGATCTTTGTGGATCATTTGCATGTTGAGCTGATCTTTGCAGATCTCTGGCTGCGGATGTTTTAGCAACTGCTTATCTTTCTGTGAATTGTTGCAGATTCTTGCCCCCAGCCCTCCCAACCTCATGGTTCAGGGGTGCTTCCTACAGACTAATAAAAGCAATAAACAGTAATATTAACCTGATTTTCAGTCTGTACTGTAAGATATGGATCCTTGTTTGGCCAACCAATCTATGGCCACATGTTTAAGAAACTGACGTGACCTCTAATTGACCAATTAGAGTAGCAGGTGGAAAAAGTCACCATGTTCTTAAAACTTCAACTGACTTGAAAGGATTTGAAATTGCCACGGGATACCATGTTTGTGTAGAACAGAGCTTCAAAAAGTTTAAAACAGCCTCTTTATGTCCTATCTGGCATCTCCATACCCACTCAGAGACCCTCCTTCTACTCCACCCACAATTGCAACTTATGCACCTTATCCCTCCCTTACAATGGCCTGCAAGTAGGTTTCCATGAGCTGCAGCACAAGTGGTAAAGCTACATGAAAAGGCTGGCATGCAGACCAAGCCAACAAGAATGAAAGCCTCTCATTTCTTGTGCTAGGCCTTTGCTCACCAACCCATCTCACATCTTCGCTGCTTGTGCTGCAGCACACGAGAGCCTGCTCACAGGCTTCTGTTACTGCAAACAAAGAAACAAGAATCTAGCCCTGGCTGATCAAATGATGGATGATGCTATCCACAAGGGCTCATTTGTTATAAATGTTGAACAGTGCTATCCATATTTCACTCTCAGTGCAATTCAATTAATAAACTTAATGAAAGTTGCCTGGTGGATAGTGATTTAAGTTCTAATCACAGGAACTGGGTACATAATAGTCACACAAGGTATAAAATATAACTTCAGAGGAACATAGAAACTGAAAAGAACTTAGGATGGTTAAAACTGGGCCAGATTGAAATAAAAATGCTAAACTTTCTGCTAAAAATCTATGCCAAATTTTCCAAGATGGACCGTTGTGACATAGCTACTTAAAGTGTATAGGTACTTTAGTGTAATGCACTCTGAACAACTGGGGTGAGATAAATCAGTTTCCTGTTGACAGCTTTACCTGATTTTGATTTATCATGCGGATCACATTGCCCACCCTTTGAACAACCAAGGCCTGGACATAGCATATGTAAGCCCAGTTCTTTCCCAGGAAAATAACAGAACAGCTGCTAGGAATTTGCAATTTCAAATTTTATTGGCAAGCATAATCAACACCCAGTGTCTTCTTACATAATCAGTACATAAGAATATACACATTCAAATATTGAACAAGAGAACGAAAAAAAAAACAGAGGAAATATGCGAGCAAAAACTGATGCGCACTAGCACACAGAAACATGTAACAATAAACTAAGAGACATAATAGCAATGTAGAATTACGTACAAAGAATGAGCCTATAAAAAATACTCAAGAAACATTAAAAAACACTGACTGGAGCTTGGAGAAAAGACCTAAAAATAAATACAATTTGCTTTCACCATGGCCAATTGTACAACACAATGTAAAATCTGGGCTTAGTTATCATGATGGGGGCCTACTACCCTGTAAAGTAGTACTGTATCAGCAGTACAATGTCAGGATGAAAGTTGTTCAGAAAAGTCCGATTCTTGCAAAAGCCAACTGATGTACTTCAGGGAAGGGGAGCACAGAGAGTTATCTGTATCTGTGACTACACGTAAACAAAATTTAAGTTAATGAAAATTTACACAAAATTGACTATTATTATCACTTTTAGCCAGTATCCAGTGATGGCAATAAAACAAAGCATTTGGAAGTAATAAAAGACTTTTTACACACAAAGGGTATTGTGTGTAAAGCCAATACTATAAGTCATCAAGTTGATTTAGCGCCTCGATCACCAGGCCATCATCATCACTTGCTGAGCCCTCTGACACATCACAGCTGCTACTACCACAGATCAAAGATCCCGACGATGTGAGTGGAGAAGCTGTGAAATAAGAGAAGCATTCTGTTCAATAAATTTGTATGGGAGGACAACTTGTCTGTCCTCTAGAGCTCGCACATGGTCTGTAGAGAGTGTGAAAAGAAATTGAGTGTGATAGGAGAGGGTGTTGTTTCCTCTGCCTCAATAACATCATTTCCACCAATAGGCTATTCTTATTATTTGTCTATTTCTTGTTGTTGAACTTGCCAAGGTTCTCTGTTCTGATGTGTAGCTCAACAATGGACTAACCACTGATAATGTATTTTCTTTGTTTAGAAGCCCCTGTTTTTCTGTAGAAAACAGTTTAGTTTAAAAAAAAAAAGGCTTCATCAAATTTTATGACTTTTTGAACCAAAACTCTTTAGGGTGGTTTGCCAACATTTAAACTGACTTTGTTTTAAATTTGTGATTACCGGTATTGTCTGGCTCTGATGCAAATGTTATTTTTAACACATCATTGGTGCATCAGCCATCATCTCGATTTCCACAGGACTCATTCCACTCTCCCATCACAAATTATATGGATATGCATCAAACTGAACCAAACCTGAAGAGTTTTGATTAAAAACGTAACAGCGATAAAAATGATAAAAAAGATAATATATTTTTAAAATTATTGGACCTTATGTCATATAATTCAGGGACTAATCATGCCACTTGATAAGAACAAATCCTTGCCTGATTCATCGCCCTGAATTTACTTTTGTCCTTCCAGTTCCTATTAAAAATCACTACCCTAAATGAAATAAACTACTTTACTATAAAGACACGAGTGTTTTACAGGAAAATACACCTCTCGTAAAGTTCATACAAAACCACATCTGGGACTCAGGCGGCGTATTTTCCATATCATCACTAGTGAAGATATTGATTACTTCACTGATATCATTTTTGAGCCTTAAACTGTCCTTAAATTTGTGAAAAGTGAACTGATCAACATGGCACGAGCGTGGGACAAAGAAAAAATCTGAGTCCCTGACAGTAATTGGACCCATGACCTTCTGAACACCAGGCGGACACTCAAACATCTTCGGATATTCCTCGAAAGTTTTCGGCAATCTTCGGTCATCTTCAGAAATCTTCGGTACTCTTCTGAATTTTTCGGAAATTGATCAGAAACGTTCGTGTCGCCCTCAAACAAGTTTTGGAGAATATTCCAAAATCTCAAGGAAGTGGTCGGAAATCTTCGGAAAATTGTCAAAAACGTTGTTATCAGTATGTCTATATAATAAACAACGTGAATACATGGTTGCTTGTAGATATGGAATATATCTTCTCATGTTCAACTTTCTATCTCACTCGTTCACTGCACTCACTCATGATATATCGAGTTGAGCACTCAAAAATATATTCCATATCTACGCGCGTCCATGTATTATCCCCCTATGAGATGTATTATCTCCCTATGAGATGTATTATCCCCCTATGAGATGTATTATTCCCTATGAATGAGATGTAATTTTATTTATAATATGAATAAATTAAATTTTATTTAAGACAATCAGGCCTAACCTATACTTATCATGGCACCAGCAGACACTCTCCTTGTTATGCTTATAGAAAATTGTCTTTGGGCTTGCTTTACTCTGAAAAGATAAATAATAGTTCTAGAGTTAAGTCTTACAAAAGCTTCTGGCGGTTTCTTCCATGAACGTTGATCAGACAAATAGCTGAAATAGCTGACATAAACACTCACAAACTCATTCCAGCAACTTGATGAAGAGCTCGAGTACTTTGCAGTTTGGGACCTCCAGCTGAAATTATTAAAATTTGAAAGCGGTGATTTTCAAACTGAAGATCAAATAAGCTTATTCTGATGCACGTGCGAAAAATTAAAAGCTTGTCTTTACTTCAAATTTTGTTTGGATATGTCATACCTTGTGATGCAATCCGTCCGCATTGAGAACTTGTCGCCTTCAAAAGGAAACAAAAATTTAAACATATGAACGTGTCATAAACAAAGATGACAAACAATTTACCTGTAAAATCACACGAGAAGCTCCTCGTAAAGATCGACCAGCTAAAGACGCCATTTTGTTTTTCTAACCGTACCAGCTCATCCCGGTCGTTATTGGAGTTGAGGACTGGATCGAGTAGTCCAAATAAACATAATTTACCGGGCGCCATCTTTGATTTTGATCTCAAACAAAAAAGAGAAAACTACCTGTTTTTAACAATGCTTGAGATATCTGAAGATGTCGATTTGGCCTACGCACTCAGCTTGCAAGAGGAACTCGATCAAGAACAGAAAAACGGGGAATCAAACTATTTTAAAGCCGCAATTCCTTTTACTTCTAGTAAGAACGTAGCCCCTGTTTCAGTTGTGGATGAATCGTGGGAACTTATTGATCCTATTCCCGATATACGGCAGTTATTTCTTCAATTTAACGACGTCTACTTTAAAGGACTTTTAGGCTCCGTTGAAGTGAAGTGGAGCCCACGAATGACATTGTAAGTGAGGCTAGCTTATTCTATTGTGTTTTGTTAATTAATGTAAGGTTTGCTAGCGAAGCTGCAAAATTTTGGCGGCAAATACAAATTTAAGAGATTCATGTACGTCACTTGCATGCATAATCTTAACTGCAGTTAGGCATATCTTAAACCCTTTTTCCTTGTCTAATTTACTTTTTGTTGTTCTTACCTCACCCTCTTGGCCTTCCCAATCTCCTAAATATCCATAAGGAGTTCAGGGGTGCTTACCATTTACAGAAACCATCCGGTTGGAAATTTCAGGCGAAAATATTAACCAGTTGAATGTGACGTTGCGGGAGAGGGAATCACTATTAAGTATATCCACATCAGCTAGAGAGCCTTAAAAGAGCAGAAAAATAGCATCACCTCAAATCACAGCCCATATTTTCAGAAGCTTCCCAAACGGAATTGCACGAACCATTTGATTTTCCAACTGGAATTTCTGGTTTTCCCATGTAAATGGTAAGTACCCCAGGTCCCACCCTTTCTAGAATCTTTGCTTAAAGTCACTATAATTTTGGGTTTTCTTTAGAAAAAATAACAGGTGGCAGGCATGTGACTATTTGATAAATATAATTTTGAAGCTGTGTTCATTTATCTCAACTTTGTCCATCAACATCTGGATTCCCCCCCCCCCCCCCCCACCCTGCCCCCACTCTTCCCTATATTATCCAGTTGCCTATTTGATATTAAGAAGGAAATCTGTGAATATTTGGTCCTGTACATACTGTAAATGAAGCTGCAGTATATTGAGTATATCATGTATATGGTAGCAATGATTTAATCTTGGTTTCATTCATGATATATTATGCTCAGGGAAGTCTAAAAGTGTTATTACATGTTCTTGATCCATTAGATGTGCTGGACTGTGTTGTTATGAGGGCCGTGGAGGACTCTGTTCTATAAGACTCAGTGCACCATTACTCAAGTTGCGTCCAAGAAAAGATCTTGTACAAACGTTACTGGTAATTTTCATGATGTCTGTCTTTTTCCCATTTGTTCAGGACTAGTTCTGGGCTTGTGGTATCAAAATACTATGTTGTGGTGATGCATTTATATGTAGGTTGTGCTGTCATCATTTGAAATCATCAGAAGTGTTGCTTCGTTAGTGTAATCCATCAGTCAGGGTCGGCCAGGGGTTTTGGGTATACACTAACAGTATACAGGGAGATTTTATATCAAGTATATGGTATTTTGACGCCAAAATTGGACCTTTTATGGGTATAAAGTATACCTTGTTTTTCCAAATTTTGGTCATTCACATGAATTTGAGGGGAAATTTTAGGTATAACGGGTTTTTCTTTTCAGGTATATAATTGGGTATACCACTTCCCCTCATGGCTGATCCTGACCAGAGCATGTATAACTTGACAGCCACAAAATTCAAATAAATAAGATTGTCATATCAGAGAAGGGGAAGAATTCAAGGTACAATAATATTTTTGAATTTAAGGGTGTTCTGCAGACTTACCCTGAAAATGCTTTTATCATTAAACAGATCAGAAGTTTCTTACCTGTAATAGTACTATGGAGGTTTCCTTAAGTTTGTAAATTATGTAGTACTAATGTCAATAATTTGTCTCTTCTCAGCACGAGATGATACATGCTTTATTGTTTGTAACACAGAACAACAAGGTAAATGGCTTATTTGTTTCTTGATAGACTATGAGTAGTCGGTTTTTGTTCCTGAAATCCTTTGGGCATGGAATTTGGTTGATATTATGCAAATTTGAGAAAGAAACGAGGAGGTAATGGGAAGAGGCAAATTCATGATGACATGATCGAAATTCCAAACATGCAGTTTGTGGCTTTGCTGCTCACCACTCAATCGTCTGTTTTAGAAACTTGAGTTCTTGCACACTAGGAAAAGACTCTCTTGAGAGCCCTCTAGAGATCTGCCCCTGAGGACATTCTTTTGTTACTTACTGCTAAAACATGACTTGATCTGACTGACAAGAAGGTTTATTAAGTGTTTGTCAAATCTTACTGGCTAGAAAAGCCAGATGCTTAAATTACAGTGCAAGGAAATGACACTCAACTGGTTTAATGTTACTTGTCTTGAGCAAAGGACTACTCAGTCACAACTGCTTTGAACAAACATGTATGTAGCACAATCACCATGATGATAGTGTCCCTGTAAGTCCTGTGGATGGTCAACAGGCTGCTTTAGAACTGACATAAATGCAAGTTTTACTTCTTTATCTTAAAGGATCATGATGCTCACGGGCCAGAATTCCTAAAACACATGCAAAGAATCAATGCAGAAAGCGGAGCAAAGATCACTGTAAGTGCTCCATGAACTCTCATACTTAGGTATCCATGGTCAGCCTGTAGTTTGTGGACCATAAGACTTATATTACACATGATTACAAAATATATTTTGTAGTTCTTACAATCATTTACTAGCCAGGTATCTTCTGCATTTTGGTCAATATCCTAATAATTATTGATTTTGATACATTTTATTTATTTATGCAGGTTTATCACAACTTTCATGATGAGGTGAGTCACAACAATTTAGCAAAGAAGTCAAGTTTAATTTAAAAACTTTCTTCTACTCTATAAGCACCTCAAATTGAACAATTCCTAGTAGTTTTTCAGACCATGAGGTTACCAGATTGTCTTAAAATTGGTATGTAGAAGAGATCTTTCAACATACATGTAGGTGACTTCCCAGATCAGCATGTATTGATTCTGACCAGTTGTTACTGAGAGAAATCAGTGCAACCATACTTGCCAAGGGACAGGAATTTTTTCCTCTTACACTATGAAACTGCTTATGGAGTTTGCTACTCTCTGTAGTGGGATACTAGTTCAATACTGGCTACAACCCAGAATTCTTGTCAGTTTTGCCCTCTGTCTTATAATTTTCAGTATGTCAGTTCTTTTGAGTAGAGATTGGCCCAGTGAGGGAGAATTGTTTTGGCCATGAACACAATGTAATGATCCCAGCCAGGACATGAATAGACAGATTCAGCTAACATGTTTACATCCTCGTTGCCACCCAATTAAGATCATGTGATGATTAATTTGGAATGTTACAATTGTTCTGTTTGTACAATACTCCTATGCAATCAGTTGAAGGGTTTCATGCAAGAAGGGTGTATTTGACATTTTGGGCCAATTTTTATTTTTTGCAGGATCGAGCTAGTTTTTGGCAGACTGACTTGTTTTGACATGAAAAGCATCATTGCGTAATTGTTTTTGTTGATTTGCACTTTGTTTTCGAGAAATAACATGTGCAAAAAAACTTACTTTTCCGTGCGGCATTTTTTGGAGCGAATCCTTCCAAGGTGGATTTTGACGTGGCGCAAACTTAAATGGTTACTTTTAGCAGCTTCGACAGCACGGTTTTTTTTAAATAGATGTTTTGATTTTTGAAAGAAGTAGAGAAATAGACTGGAAAAAAAAAATTAACTGACCTCATATCGAACCAGTGTCACGACAAAACAAGCTCGCATCCGGCCAGTTCAGTGCCTTATTCGCTTGCGCTAACGAAGCAACAGTAGGAGAACTGCATAATTATATGAATAATAAAACTAGCGGCAAATACCACGCTTCAGTGACTTCATCGTTTAGCAAAACAAAGGTTTCTCTTGTTTTTCACTCAACAAAAGATATCCAAAAGATACCCTTGGAAAACTGAGCATTTTGCATATGTTATTTCTCGAAAACGAAGCGCAAATCAACAAAAACAATTACACAACAATGCTTTTCATGTCAAAACAAGTCAGTCTGCCAAAAATGAGCTCGATCCTGCAAAAAAAAAAAATCAGCCCAAAATGTCACATATGCCCTTTTTGCATGAAACCGTTCAGTTGTGAGTGACAAATTGAACAATTTTTATCTCCCAAATGAATCGTTACATGGTCTGAATTGGTTGGCAACAAGGATGTAAACCATGTTAGCCAAATCCGTCTATTCAGAGCTCCTAACCTGAAATTCCTCATATTAAAGTTAAGCTGTTGTATTTTCTTCCAGGTAAATGTATACCGCCAACACTGGTGGCAGTGTGATGGCCCTTGCCGTAAGAGGCCACCTTATTATGGGATGGTCAGGAGAGCTATGAACCGAGCCCCCTCTCCAAGAGACACATGGTGGGCAGACCATGAACGAACATGTGGTGGGAAATACACAAAAATCAAAGAACCCGAAAACTATGGTGCCAAAAAGAACTCGAAATCAAAACAAGGAAAAAGTGATGCAGAAGCAGGAGCTGTGAAGGGCAAGAGTCATGCACTGGGTGGAAGTGATTCTGGAACATTGCCAAGATTTTTTAAACGAAAAATAAGAGATAGTGATGCTGGTTATAGCAATTCTGACAGTGATTTTGAAACAGGAAAAAAGAAAAAGAAGCCCTTGAGTGATGACCGTGATGAGGTTCCATTAATTAATGGTGAAGCAAGTAAACCAAAGATAAGCCAGCCAGGTTCATCAAAGAGGGCTGCTGATGTAATACCATTCTCTGGTCCTGGTAGAACATTAAATTCAAGCACTGGAATGCGTAACACTGATAATGAACCTTTGTCTAAACAAAAGGACTTGCAGATATTTTCAAAGCAAAAGTCAAATGGAACTAAGAAACCAGCCATTGTTATAAAAACACCATCACCAACTAAACCCAAAACAAATACCTCTCCGACTCTCACAATTGTGGATGCTTTCCAGAGAGCAAGGGACAAAAGCAAAGGCTGCAACAGTAAAAATGATTTCTTAACAAGTCCTAAGTTGGGATCTCAGAGAAAACCAATTGAGTTGTTACAAGACTCTCCAAGTTCACCTGTTCAGGAAGTTACCATGTCAAGTTGGGATTCTAATTCAAGTGAATCAGTGCAGTGCCCTGTATGTCAAGCATTAATTCTAAAGTCCAAGATTAATCAACATCTTGATTCGTGTTTGGAATTTTGATCATGTCATCATGAATTTGCCAGTCAGCTGTTGGGTTTACAAGGAAAAGGTTTTTACATATAAAATATACATATATGAACCAGAGTATTTTTAATGTATTTTAAAGTGGCTAGGGTCTTGAACAACAGTCACTAAGGAAGTTTTAGATAGATGTTTTTTTATAACGAAGAATAAACTTATGTAGTATAATGATGTGACAGATGGAATTTTAATACAGTCACACTCCATCAAAGTGTTTTGCATTACATGTAGTCTTTATCATCATCATTCATGTACTTTTTGCTTCACAGGTTAACCTTTCACAAGAAGGACTGTTACAGTAATATTATACTAACTTCAGTAATCTAGGAAACTAATTTTTCCCTCTGCATTAAGTGATAATTTAGCTCTGCTTCTTCTAACAAGCAGAGATTGTGTAGGGCAATGTTAATGCACCTGTCAGCATTCACCATTTGTACACATTGCATGGCTATGATGTTCAGTAATCTTTCCACAGGCATCAATCCCATTTATTGGAGTAGCACAACACAGAAAAGGTGTATTTTGGCAAATTGTACTGATGGAGTGTGACCCCTAATTGTTTGTTTAATACAAACTGTTGAGTAGTTACATATTTTTATGAGATTTGACAAGAGAGCGATGTATATTTTCAATAAAATGAAAGATTTTATATTCCTGAGAGCCTCTGTAGTACTGTACTGTTTTGATGTTTTTCTTTAAACAAAGCACTGGATGTTGCTACAGAAATAATTGTTGGCTAGCAACAGCATTATTGTGGTTTGGTATGGTGACTATGGAACATCAAGTGGACAAATGTCTGTGTTTGAACACAGACATTAGCTCTTTTGACAACTTTTAATACTCACTATTAATAGATCAATAACAGCTATTAAATTATATAAATTTAGTGATAGACCAAAGTTGTACCAAACCAATAAAAACGCTGTCCTGCTTGTGACAATATTGTTTTTAGCCACATGCGTGATATCATATTTGAAATCATTTCTACAGTAAATTGTTGGTGTATGATTGCAGGCGACCCAGACATTGAATACGATTAATACATGGTATTATGCAGTTGGCGATTACATTACAATTTTAGCCGTTTATAAGAAAATGTATGAGAATGCTTTGAAAATTACTCTTAATGCTACTTGTTGAAAATGATTTGAATAAAATGGTTTACCTTATGTTTGCATTGCGTTATTTTGATGTCTCTGAGTTCCTGGAGGTGGTTTAGAGCCATTTAGGCGAGTCTTACTTTCTGGCGGTTTGCGTTGGGGGAAGCAAACCGCCAGAAAGTAAAACTCACCAAAATGGCTCTAAACCACCTCCAGAAACCCAGAGACATCAGAATAATGCAATGCAAACATAAGGTAAGCCAGTTTATTCAAATTATTTTCTACATGTAGCATTAAGAGTAATTTTCGAAGCATTCTCATACATTGTCTCAGCCTGTTGTCTTATAAACGGCTAAAATTGTAATGCAATCACCAACAGCATAACGTCACATATTAATCGTATTCAACGTCTGGGCCACCTGTGGTATGATCAAAACATCTTTGGATCTTCCTTGCAAGTCTTCAGCAATCTTCTTCGGTTATCTTCAGAAATCTTCGAAAGTTTACAGAAACTGCACTCGCACCACACAATAATGCTGATAGGAATTTAATAGCTTATCATTGCTCTCTTTTGAAGTACAAAATGAAAGCATTTTTTACCAGCAGTAAAATTGTTTTCTATAAATCAGTTGTTGTTTACTTGTCATTTAAGTTTCTCGTTGTAGCGAGCTGTTGTTCTCATGAACTACATAATCATGATCACCAAATTGTCTAACACAGCAAACTAATTGCATGTCTCTAAGAAGTTGTTGAAGCCTGTTATTCAGATTTGCTAACACTTCTTCGTCCTGTGTGGCAAAGGTCAGCTGCCTTAATTGTTCTAACAAATCCCGGCATTTTTCTCCTGCATCCGCACTGGAAAGGGCTACATTAATGTCATTGGGAATGGTATTTGTGTCATCAGGAATGGTATTTGTGTCATCAGGAATGGTATTTGTGTCATCAGGAATGGTATTTGTGTCATCAGGAATGGTATTTGTGTCATCCAGAATGGTATTTGTGTCATCAAGAATGGTATTTGTTTCACTAGGAATGGTATTTGTGTCATCAGGAATGGTATTTGTGTCATCAGGAATGGTATTTGTTTCATTAGGAATGGTATTTGTGTCATCAGGAAGGACATTCATGTCATCTGCGATGACCTCGATGGGTAACTCGTCTAACGAAGTATTGAGAGTTTCACTGGCAGATGACGGTTGATCTACTGGTATGCTGGTCTCTTGACTTGAGTCACGATTCTTTAGTTTGCCTCGAAGTATGTGTGAGCGGATGTCATTAGCAGTTGGATAAAATCGCCTGTTGGTGGGTTGAGGTAATTCCTTGTCCTTGAATAGCACGTTTTTAACAAAGAATTCCAGCTGATGTTTGACTTGGTTTGTGTTGGTCAACCCTTCTGCTACCAACTCATGTATCCTGTTGATAATCCTCTTATCGACTCGCTGACACATCCCGTCTTCCTATCAAAGAACACCACAACAGTTATTAAAAACTGTGTTTTGATGCTTGCTTGCTAGTAGCCTTGAACTTTCATCGAAACCTGATTAAGGAACAAGGAGATTCATCCATCAAGAAATGTGGTATTGATGGTTAATACAGATGATATTCCTTGAAAAAGCAAAATAAGAAATCTCAAGCCCAGGCTAACTTTTGATATATAATTATTTCAGAGTAGATACCCTGGTTAACAGTTGAATTATAATACAACAGTCTGCAAAATAGCTTCAAATTAGCCTGTGTTACTAGGCAATGTGTTAAGCAGCAGATTTCACATCCCTCCTTAATCTCTCTTGAAATTTTCATTTAAGTTCTTGACCCATTCTGGGAACCTGTTTTTTTCCAAAAAATAATCACATAAGCCACATACCATTTTGCAGTCTACAAATATCACTAGTTTGTGGTCTACAAATATCTTCCCTTTTTCCTCAAATATTTTAACTTGTATATAATTATAAGCATGCTTAACAATAATATTGATAACAAAGTCTTAGAAGTATAAGAACTGTCTCAAATTGAAAGGAATGTGTGGGATTTTGCATGAAGAAGTGAGAGTTTGAACTAAGGCATGAAGAAACTGTTTGGCGATTCAGTTTCAACTAGTGTCTTGTTTGTTTGTTTTTGTTTGTTTCTTTTTGTTTTCCCGTTTGTTTTCGTGGTTGTTTGCTTATTTTTTGTTTGTTTGCGTGTTCATACCTGGCCAATCAAATGATTCTGGTGATCTGAAGGAGAAGGAAATTGAAAGTATATTCTTCTTTCTGGATTAGCATTTCCTTCTTTCAGTGCTTCCCTCAACATCTTTGATGCTATGTTCTTATTGCTTTTGCTACCATGTGTAATCTATTGATAACAACAACATGTTATGTGTTGCGGTTAAAAATTGTCTAAGTGGATTTAAAGACATTTCTTACACCAGTTCTATTATTATTTTCCTTTGTCTGCCTGGTTGCCCTTTCATTATTGGAAGCAAAAACGATGCCTTTGCATTTCAGTAGAGCAAAGTTCCATAAAGGGTGGTTTTTGCCAGCACATAAACAACATACCCAAATGCAGTAAGGTACTGTTAAGTAGTGCCTTTGGTTAGGAAATTGTCCTAATCAAACGCTGCAGTTATCTGCATCATATTGTGTCAGCATAAATTACTTACGCTCGTGTGTTTATGAGAACCGGCCCTTATATGACCAGCAAATGGACAATAAAACTTCAACTGAATCAAAATTGACAGGGTGGATCCATTAAAATTTATAATAAAGAGACAATACCGTAACAAGCATTCGCATTGGTTTAACAGCATGGCTGAGATTACAAAGCACAGAGCTCTTTAACGCTCACACCTTATTCCACCATTTTTGTGCAGGTACACGTAGTGTCAGATTGCTACAGATCTTGTATTTTACAAACCAAGATACATTTTATGTGTCATTACAGCTCCAACCAAAATTAACAAGAAGATATGCACATGGTATGTGTTTTTATTGCCGCAATTCAGAAAAAAGAAGAAAGACAGCACTGTCGGCTCATCAGTAAAGCACAGCACTTGCATACAATTCATAACACCATTCAACTGAAGAATGAAACTTGTTTGAAGCCAGTTTATCTACAAAATGAAAATGTAAGTACATCTTTGATCACAAAACAAATAAATATGCCTTTACCATGCTTTGAGTTATCATAAAGCATGCAAGTGACACCAAGAGCAGTCAAGAAGCTGGAAAGCTGTACAGGTTTAATAAAACAGGATGTGGAAATGATGTTGAAGTTATATTATTTAATATAGTTTATAGATGTTTATTTTCCATCACAAAGGAAAAGGGTGGTAGAACATCACCTTAAATCGTGGAAATGCTAAAATATCTCTCAGCTTTATCTTTGCAGGACAATTTAGTTTCTGTTTGCTTTGGGTGTTTCTACGTTTCTTAACAACGTTGACCTCAGTCTGTGAAGGAAAACATTTTCCAATGATTAAAACAAGCAATTGAGGACTTTAAGGGTGCTATAAGACCTTCAACAATCTTTGCAGGAACTTGGCAGGGACCTGAAAGGTCTACAAGAATCTGCAAGATCTTTGAGGATTTGAATGAGGAACCTATTGAGTAACAGATTTTTGTCAAGACCTCAAAACCCCTAATAATCTTTAGAAGACGTCCAGTGGTTCCCAGCATTCTAGTGACGTCTAGAAAAATGTGGTCCACTTATTCTTCCCAAAAGGCAAACTTGTGTACGAATTAGATTAAAATCCCCACTTCATAAAAATATTTTTGCCAAATCATGCCAAAAGGGTGCTAGCAAATTTAAGGTGGCCGAACACAGTTTTGAAGTGCCTATGCCTAATTCACCATTACTTTTAAACTATTTATGCTTTGGTGCCCGTTTTTTGCAAGAGTCAAGGTTAACCTCAGAAGGGTTTATTCTTGCATTTTGGCTAGGGTGTGTGCTGTTGCCATGGCAATGGGGCTGGTTAAAAACAAGGCTTAAGAACTGGTTTCTGTTTATTTAAAAAAAATCCAGTTGTTAGATATTTTTCATCATTTGCCCACTACGAACTGACTTTCAATCCCTTCTGACAACACTGTTCTGATAAAATTTTGACATAAACGATTTTCATAATTCGCCTTAAATCGTTTTCACTGCATGTTCTGAATTATTTAAAATTCCCTATGTCAAAATTCAGATTTTTTGTGATAGATCATTCACATGGTTTCTGAATTATTTTTTTGCCAAATTTCTTGAAATTTTAATGACTGGATCATTAGAAATCGGCAAGTTCCTGCAAAAGCAATCGGTCTCAATTTTTCAAGCAACTGCGCATGCGCTGCATTTAACTGGGTTCTTTCGGTGACAAAGAAAAAGCTGAGAATTGCTGGGTTCTTTGCATTGTTACCTTTTCTAATATATCTTTGCAATAAAAGACTAAAGCCATCAATACACTGCATCCAAATATAGAGAAAAATAGCACAGATACTGTGGGTGTTGAGTAAATAAAATGATCGCTCTATTGATGGCATGTTTGTTTCTTGCAATCCTTGTGCGCGTGCTGAATTGCATCAGCAAAAGCACGCACGAAAACTGTGTTCGGCCACCTTAAACTAATTTACAGTTGCTATCACTGTTCTATTACTACGTAGCATTATAGGCAAGCAATGCATACAGAAGCTTTCTATTGTTGACATCTTCAAAAGGCTGTAAAGAAGGTCAAAATGAGAGTATGTTGGTGTTTTTATTTCATCATGCAATTGGAGATTTTATTTACCTCTGCTTCCTCTCTCCTCTTACGTTTAAGAGCCGTGTTCCTGTCCACGCCATGCTGGCAGTCATAAACTTTTGAGCCCAAAATTATGAATGGAACTCCATTAAAACTTATTTTAGCTCCGTCTACAAACTGGGAGTCTTCCCAAAATATTCTGTGCGGTCCTTTGGTGTAATCTAGGTGAGAAGCAAGTGGCGACTGAATAAGATTTTTATACCGTGCAGCCTGCTGCATGCTGATATTAAAAACAGCCTGGCAAATTTATTATGAATCCCACTCACCGACAGATCCAAAGTCTTTTGTTGCCTTACAGCATGCAAACTTTGCTGTTGATTGTATTTCTAAATCCTCTATCAGTTTGTTGGCTTCCTCCACAGAAAATACGTATCCAAAATTCCCCCCTAAATGAACCGCCATCTTGCTTTTCCTTGGAACTGGGTACGGGTTGGAGCGTTGGAGCACGGTTGGAGACTGGGTCGCAAAGAATGCTGGGAAAACAAGATGGTAGACGGACATGACGTTAATTGCAGGAATGGCTCCGAGAAGGCTCCGAGCCTTTTGATAATAAACCGCTGACCAAAACTATATATGCTGACATACTTGCTTACATCATATACTTTCACCACCTTTCATGTTCGTCCATACACCTTCATTCACTGATATACTCGTTCATAAACCTTCATGCACCTTCGTACAGCTTCATCGACCTTCATACACTTAAATTCACCTTCATACACCTTACATGCACCTTAATTCACCTTCATCCACCTTTATACACCTTAATTCACCTTCATACACCTTCGTACACCTTCGTACACCTTCATCCACCCCCTTAATACACCTTCATACACCCTCATACACCTTCATACACCTTCATACACCTTCATCACCTTCATACACCTTCATAGAACTTCGTACACCTTGATACACCATCATTCACCGTCATCCACCTTCATTCACCTTCATACAACTTCATTCACCTTCATTCACCTTCATAGACCTTCGTACACCTTCATACACCTTCATTCACCTTCATACACCTGCATCCACCTTCATAGACCTTCATTGACCGTCATTGACCTTCATTTACCTTCATTTAAGAGCTGTTTCTGTTGTTTTGACCGGTATTAAACCCTCACTATTTACAAGGAAACAATTTGAAGACATCAAATATAATAAGAAATGACAAAAAATTAAGGGAATTACAGTGGAATCCGGTCACCAATGGCCATGAAAATTTGGCCGTATTAACTTTCATGACTGATATAATTAAATTGAGTTGCGTCTCAGCAGATATACCGTAAACTTTCGAAAGTAACGACCCTCGTTACTTTCGGAATTAGCGGCCTTTAGGGCTCGTTACTTTCGGGCAGCACAAAATGTCATATGAAGTTGGTACGACTGAGTTCTTTACAAAACGAAAGACGTAAACTCGTCAAAAACAGTTTTTTAAACATCAAACTTCAAAAGTTCTTCGTTCCCGTTTAAATCTATGTTGCTGCCACGTGGGTGGGCTCTTCCTTCCTAGACCGTGTTGTAAGCGGTCAGCAGGAAAGCTAGTCAGATACTGTAACCTGTTTGAGCCAACTTCATGACACACTGCTACGGTTAGTCTGCTGTAACCATTATTTCAGTGTGTTGGTCGAGTTTTTAAATTTGAAGAAACGTTCCTTTTAATACGCTCCTATTGAAAATGATACAAAGTTGTCGATTTTATTTAAAGAAAAGTTCATATTAGCACGTCCCTGTAGGTGGCCACAGTAACGTGGGTTTTCTTATATATTTGTCACAGGCCAACTTGCATGAATGTGTAACTTTTATTTGAAATTGTGAAGTATCGCTAAATGACGTGTTGTAATTCTGGATTTTAAGAGTGATTTTCTGAGAGTGTCGAGAATCGGAGGACAGTCACGACAAATCGATTTTTCTTTTATTTTGCCAAAACATACCTTTGGGTGAACTTATTCAAGGAAAAATAGTTTAAAGTTCCAACGATTTATTTTACGGCCAAAATTTAAGAAAGTTCGAAATTTGCATATAATGGCGGTTTTCGCGGCTTAAAATGTTCAGAATTTCACGCTTCTTTACGAAAACAGCGGGGGCGTAAAAACAATCCTATGAAAACAAAACTTGGCACAAATATTATTTCATTCGTATACTTTAAAATCGGGTAATAAGTTTCTTGAAGTTTTGTTTGAAGCTTTTTAACGAAGGGTATTTGCACAGCCGCTATTTTAGTCTCTTGGCAAGCAACAAATAAAGGCCAACTTTGACTAGTATAAATGGCCTCTGTTATATATCATTTGGTCAAAATATCTACATTGTAGGAAACCTTGGTTATTGTTTTTTTTTACCTGAAGAGTTGTAGCTCTGGGAATTAAAATGTTCCCCGTAAGTGAAATAAAATGTTACGGCATGTAAGCGAGTTCAATTTAATGCAAATCACAAGGTTATTCTTTAGAAGTCAACGGTTTAAAACAGGAAACAACGACTCACCGTTACTTACGTTCCTTCTGCTGCTATAGAAATGATTTTAACTTCTCAGTGTCCTTGTGAGTTGTTGTAAATTATTTCCAGTAAAACAGCGAGCATAAATGGCCATAAAATTCGACAAGGTCGACAATGGTTATATTTGAGATGAGACCGCACTGAGTGGCACACGCAGTCCTGGCTGTTCGAATAGCGGATAGTGCGAATAGTACGAATAGTCTCGAGTAGAGCGAATAGTGGCGAACAGTCTCGAATAGTGGCGAATAGTGATGAATAGTGGACAAATAGTGCCAAATAGTGGCCAAATTGAGGGAATTTGGTACCCAATTTTCCCACTAAAAAGCATGGATGCTTATCAGTACAAAAGGTGTTTCTAAACGTAATTTCTTCTGTTTTCACCGCTGCAAAAGCGTAAATACGTCTTTATTAGGTTATCCTTGTGTTTTCTGTTTTCTTACTGTCGGCCTAGCCTAAGTCCTGGGAAGAAAAGGTAATAAATTCACTGAAATTCTCATGCTTGTTTGGATAATTAATTAACGCAAGATGTAGCTTAGATGTTGTTGTTTTTATAACCGGTTATCAGAGCAGCTCGTTTGTGTCTTTTCAGTTGATAAACTAGTCACAGAGCACTTACCTCACATTCGTATTTTATTTTATTTTTTTTTTTTTTTCACGTGATCAGTTTCAACGAACCCAGATCAGTGCTGAACTAAAGCGGTGACTATTGACGACTATTCGCCACTATTCGTGACTGTTCACCACTATTCGCTATTCGAGTTTTTTTAGACACCCTGCTAAAGGTCGGGAAATGGCCAGGAAAAAGACATTTTCCCTATGAAAAAGGATTTGTTAAAAACTTGTCAGTCATAATGAATGGGCGGAAAGGAGGGCTGCCCCTGAGGGCAGGCTAGAAACCGTTACTATGTCTGTTGTTTATTTGGTTAGAGAAATTTTATTTTTATCAAGGGAAAGTCTGAGAAAAGCATTGTTCTGGGCTTCTAGTTTTGTCTCTAACTCAAATCCTTGCATTGTGGGTAACAAATCATGTTTGGAATTCAAGATAGAATTGATGTTAAATACATTTATCAGAATTATTTTTGATATGTTCATATTTTTTGCTTTTACACAATTTTACAGTCCCAGTGTTGTCACCGAATACTCCGAGCACGCCTTCCGTGCCTATCATGGTAAACACTTGACACCTTTAATTAGTTTTCAGGGCTTGGCTCTGTAAAATGCCAACACAACTGAGAATAAGACACGTTGTGCATTTAAAACGCGGCGACGAATTTCAAGCTCCCGAAGACACATATTCAGTCTTGCCTTGGGGTTTTAAGTGATATCACAAAGGACTTCAAGAGTCAACTTCTTGAAAACTATTCAACGAATTTCATTTGAAATACTTGTACTTTTTTAGAAGAAAACAACTGGCCACTGAGTGCGTGCTTTATTCGATATTTTATTTGTATTGATATCATTGTATGCTCTATTGTTTGACGCACAGAAATCTCAATGAAATATTCTGATGCAGCAAACACTTTTCTAGTGGGTGGAATGAATTTTAATCGTGTATGTAACGAAGTCTCAAAGGACATCCCGTTCATTTTAGTGTCAGAAAGCGTCGTGTGTTGTGAAGGTGAACCAGTATCTTCGTCGATGTGCTCCCCTTCGCAGATAAGTACACGCTTTCGTTTTTTCATTTCATGACCTTGTTCGCTTTTCACCTCGTTTCGCTACGCTTGCCCTTTTCCGCAGTTTAGTGGTTTAGTATAACCAGTTCGTTGAACAATTTTGTACGTCCAAACAGTGAAGAAATTGTTGAATACTGGGAGGGTGTGAAACTTTCGGAATTAAAGAACTACCAAGTTCGTTTAGACAAGCACATCAGAATAGCAGGTTTGAAAGTTCCTTACTGAATACCACATTTCAGAAATACTAGCTCTCTTGTTCGTCGTATTTGTAACTGTTTAATGTTGTCCACTGCCGGTCTGAACTACAGGTCACATTCCATAGGTCAGAGTACAGAGTCACTGTGCTACAGATAAATAAACAGCACCAAGATTCAGTCTCCTAGCCCTAATTAGCCCTAGCACTCTGCGAAAATGTTGTTTTAGGTCGAAGGGAAACTTTTGGCATAGTTATTCATTAGTAGAGTAAGGATTTCTACTCTTGACCTGTGGAATGTGACCTGTGTTTTAGACCCGGCTTGTTGTCCATTGCCCCGATGCTCTGAGTTGCTAAGGGTATGAAGATCTGACTGACTTAATTTAGTCGGTTTTACTTTGAGAGCGACTTTGTTGAGATGTTATACAGCCATCCTTGTCCTTTGCCACACGATTGATTTCTGATACATTTTCGGGTAAGTAATATCAAAATATTTGGCTAGAATTTCAGACATAAAGGCAGATTTGAGTTATAATTGCATTGTGGCTTTTGTTCGTTTATCCTCATGTTTTCATAATTGTTCACATTTTCGTGAAATCAGAAATTACTTGACGAATGCAACCAATTTTGAGCAAACTTGCGTTGAATTCTGGCGAGAAAATAATCCTAAGAGAACATTAAGGAATTTGTTAATGCAGGCGATATTGCCCTATGTTATATGGCCGGTTTCTAACTACCAAACTGATTTACCGACTGATAACACCTCAAACTCAAAGGTGATATATTTTTGACAGTTTCCTTTCTCCTTCTGGCATTAGACGAACAGAGGGGAACCCAAAGGAAATGTAACCATTATGAGCAGCCGTGTTCAGCTTTGAAGCTCCGTTCTCTCCTTATCAGTCTCTTCATGTTGCGATCAATTCCAATTTCAGGTATATTCTAGGTTTTACTTTATCTTTATTTTACAAGTATGACCTGACCTTGTTGCAAAATCTGATTTAAAAATTCTGACTATGATAGCTATCACGATAAATTGATTGTTATGGTTCAGTTTGACCCTTGCTACAATTTTATGATTTTTTTGTTCTAGTGTATGGTAATTTAAATTAAAATGTAACAGAAACCTTTTTGGATTGCAGGTTGTAGTTCTTGGGCTCTAAGGCAACCTGGTAGTTGACTTCAGGAAATAACTGATTTCAGATAAGTACATCGTAGTTTTGTCATTTGTTCGTCGTTTTCCTGGTAAACGATTTAATTCAAAACAAGATTGATCGAAATACAATATACCACCAGAATCCCAGACCTAACACGTTTGTACTCAGTAAATTTTCTAAGCGAAAAGAAAGCCAGTCACCACTATAAAATGCATTTCTCTAGTCTCTTGATTTCAGGCTAGCGAATACAATGTAATATGCCTGAAAATAGCAACATTGTACAACTACAAGACTGTTCTATTGAATAAAAGGAGATTTACTTCATTTATTGACATTTGTTTTTTACCCTTCGCTTCGATGCAAGCAGACGACATCTGAAAGATTTTATAGTCAGATAAGCTCGTTGTCATTTTCGTAACTGTTCTGTCTTACAACATTTACAGTATCAGTCCAAGAATGAAAATAATTGATTTTCTTTTATCGTGTTGAGTACATCCTGAGAGAAATAACCAAATGAACTGTCTTCATGTAGCAAAAAAAAAAATAATAATAATTTTATACTGCTTCGTGCGTTCAAACGCTGCTTTAAATGTCTCTGTGAACCGCTAGCTCTGCATTGTTTTGACCAAATTCCTAAGCCTAACGCAATTTTTAAAAGTCAGTATATCAAAGCTTCCTCTTTTCTTTTTCATGCAGGTTTTAAAAAAGATATGCTGAGAGAAAACAAGTCCATTTTGTATGACAGTGCGTGGCTCTAATGTTCTTTGGTACAAAGTAAGTATTGCAAAAATCTTGGTTCTGATAGACCAGATATTATCTTCGCAGTTTTCTATTCATTAACTGAGAAATGTTGTCTAAATGTACCACCAAAGCTCAGCAGTAACGTTCATAAAATATTTTTTGCCGGTGTAAGAAATTTATCTCCAACTTGCCTCACTTGGTTTCTGGAAAATTTATGACACGAAATACTGAAAATTTGCCAGTGCAAGAAAAGCAACTTCGTTAGCTCTTGGACTCAGTGGTTTCAATCAGTAGTTCACTGCTTGCTAATGGCTGGAAACGCTTTTTCTCTGCAATAAGTCCAGCACCTCAAATTTTCCGTTTTTTTCGGTTTCAGTCCAAAGTTAATAAAATCTCCTTCCATGTCAATACATTTCAAAGTATCTTGCAGAGAAAATGTTTAACCATTTTAATGTCCTCGGCAGAACCAGGAAGTTTGTTTGAGATTTGCCAGCCAACAAAAATTTAGTGTTTTACCATACAGTATTGATACCTGCTTTAAGAAGTCACTGCAGAATTGTCTGTTATTAAATTTATAAACACGTCTCGAATTTGTTGATGAAAAAAATAGTTCGTTTTACGTTTAATCTCCCTTTTTGCACGGTGAACTCGGATATTGAAGAGAAAGTGTGGCCATTTTGGATTGCAGCGTGTAATTCTTGAACGCTGATGCACTATGACATATTGGGAAAATCTTAATTCAGATAAGTTCACCCTTTCCTTATTTTACTTGAATTTGTCGTCGACCACTTTAATAACTGTGTCATTTAAAGTATCCCGTAGAGAAATCTAATCGGGGGTAGTGAAGAATGAAATTTTGATCCTGTGGTGAGCGTGGGACAAAGAATTGAACATCTCAGTCCGTGACGGGATTCGAACCCATAAACTCTTAGATACCGGTTGGGCAACGAGGAATTGTTCTGATGTCCGAACGAATTCTTAAAAGTAACACGATTGCGAGAGATTTGTTCATCAATTTCAGTAAAGTAATGCCTTAGAAAAGCACTGTAAATGTGTATTTAGGGGCAGATATTCGAAATTAACACAACTGGAGATCTGAAAATCGTTGAAAAGTAATTTAATTTGTTGTTTTTTGCTCTTTTTATCACCAGGTTGAATGCAAACATCGTTTCAATAGAAAGTGTAGCCATGCTGGATCAAAGTGTGTAAGCTCTGGAAGCCTGGTTCAAGTTGACAGCCATTGAAAACACCTTTTTTCAGGTAAGTCGTTTTCTTCTCTGTTTACCATTGAACGGTTTCAGTCCAAAGAGTCATCAGAGTCTGACCATATAAATACCTTCCTGACCCTTGTTATAAGTATCTTAGTTGGAGAGAAAATATTGGAATCAGGATATATTGTAACTAGTAAGAAGAATTTTACTTGAAGATTGGAGACTTGTCCAGTGACATAATGGAATCAAAGTTAACAGAATAAAACAACATGCTGGTGTTACTTATTATAACTTTCGTAAGAACATTGTGAAAACAGTAAGTGTTAAGTGATACAATCAATATTAACCAGCTATTTTGTTGATGTTTCCTTTCTTTCTAGGTTAAATGCCCTTTCAAAGAAATATGTAGTCATTTTGGATTGCAGTGTACTGGCTCTTGGACCCTGGCCTGGAAATATCTTACTTCAGATAAGTCGTTTTCTTGTTTCTCTAGTCGTTTACCATGAACGGATTCAGTCCAAGAGTGATCACAATATAACCTCATCGTACCTCGTTGCGTTGTCAAGTATGTTACAAAGGCAATGTTACCAAATTCATAAACTAAGAACAAAAGAGATGTATGACAATCAATTGGGAAAATTAATAGTTTGAGTACGAGACTGAAGTGAAAGGTTGAACATCGCAATTTATTATTTTAAAGGACAACTTGAAACGGCCGAATATTCTCCGCAATGCAAAATTGAAGTGCTTTTTCCTGACATTTTGAATTCAAATTTAACAGAATAAAAACGTGGTGCTGGTACTAGTAATTGTTACAAATTTATTTTGATATAAACATTGTGAAAAACAAAGATTCTAAAGTAGCATTTCAGCTTATCTCGGCTTGGCTTTGCGAACGAAGATTTAAGGAAGTGATCCATTTATGCTGCAGACAGAGAACCAGGTACGACAATTTACCAGAGCAATTCCAGTTTAATAGTACAATGATAATTTGCAGTGCGAACAATGCTTTCCTTATACGACGCCGTAAATGAACTTTAAAGGCGATTCATTTAGAGAAGGAATTGCTCAAAATCAAATGTGTTTTAAAATAGTATTGTCAGGCATTCAAGAACGAACAGCAACTTAACTTATAACGACTGATAGAACTCATGACTTTATCGGCATGACAATTCTAATTGCGCTTTGGTAAACACGATCAATTTTTGGTCATCAATCTTCGAAGCTTGACCAAAATCTATATAAACATCCACTACTTTTTCGTCTGTGTAACTGGTATAAATACAGTGTTGAACATGGAGGTGAATGAAAAAATATCATCACCTAGGGCAAATTAGTGTCTTGCTACACCATTTAATATGGAAAATTAACATTTAGAACAGAGAAAACAGAATTAATTTTTCAGGTGGCTGAAAATATTTACGAGCGTTGTTTGGCTTCGATACGTACTTGCATGTGTCCGGGCACAAGTGGGCTCAAGCCTTGAGAGAAATGTCATGTTTTCGATGTAACGATGTTTCACTGACATAGATTTCAAAGTGTAGTTTGAGTATTTTCTTTTTCTCAAGAAAACAACAGTTTGTTGCATGTCAATAAAGTTTTTGTGTCAGTATTCAAGCAAACAACAAACAAATAACATTCCAGCTAGAATAAATATGTGACGCTAGTCTCGCAGGGTAGCTGAAATGATAAATTGAAGTAATGGTCGATACATTTTAAAACAAACAACAGAAAAAAATGGACCCAGATAAAAATAGATAAATAAAACAAGTACACAGGTCAAAGGATGTCAAAACTACTGTTTACACATATGAAATGTAATAATGAAATGGAAAATAGATAAAATAGAATCGAAAACTTTAGAAAGCTTTGAATTTACATAGTATGTTAATTGCTGCACGCGCAGTCTCCCGCTTCCTTGGAATTTCGTTTTCTGTAAAAAATAAACAATCTTCAATCTAAGCAGGAGCCATAACCGGGGACCGAGACCGTGAGTCTCGGGATCTGCGCGCACCTAATGATATGGGGCACTTTGGCTATTTTTAGAACAAATTGCACCACCCTGACGACATAAATCCGCGCGGATCCACGCACATGTCGTGGGTTCTCGCGTGGATGTTGTCTACAGAATAAAGTTTATGTAAGAAATCTCTCTACTCTGGTATCGAGGAAATTTGTGAATTTCTCAAACGGTGCTTAATCATAACCAAAACCTGTTTTTGATAGTTTCTTATTATTTCTGCTCGTTTGGCAAGGTCGCAAAAATTTTTGGAAGGAAAGTCTGACGCGTACAAGTAACTCCAGGGCGTGCACTTTAAAGTCCGAGTCGGTGTTTTCAATTGTAGCTAATTGGCAACAAATCTTGACAAAGATTTCTTTCGCTATCTTTTGTGCTGAGATTCTGCAACAATTTTCACCAACGCCAAAAGGTTACTATCATGTGTGTTTCTTCAACGTAGTGAAATTTTACACAGCTGCGAAAATAAAATAGATAAGGTGCTTTGATAACTCAGCCAACAAAATCGAAATCGTTATTCGAGTTGATTAAAGAAAGCGTCATCGTAACTTTGCTGATTATTTCTGCTGTATTCACATATTTTCAGCTAAGCAGTTTAATATGTTCTGAAACATTTATCAACCTTGAACATATTTAAAAACTAGAGATTTATTGCGGAAGTCCAATTTGTCATGTTTACTGACTGTACAAAACACGCATCGGCGGGCGCTCTTATTCATCGACAACAGACAATTTATTGAATTTTTCCACAAACAAAGCCTAGCCGTATCTACAGACGTAAACTTATTGGGCCTTGATGAAATGTCAAGTGTTGCTTACAATTCAGGCGAAATGCAAACTTGTAATTTTTTACTACTTTTCGGTGGCGATAGACTCTGGCGAACCCCCCCCCCCCCCCCCCCCCCCCAAGCGTGTGGCAAGAGGAGGGAAACTTCGAAGTCCAAGAACGCTGCAATATCCAAATATTTCCAACTAGTTTTTTGCTGTGTTACGGAAAAGCTGTTCATCTTCAGCATATGTGAAATTTAGAGTGGAGTAATGTGGAACTCTTGTAAAAGAAGCAGCGAAACACGACTTGGTCTGAGTGATATAAAACGGGACAAACCTAAATTCGACACTGCCTTACTTCAGTCGAATTGGAGCAGCTTACGACGAAAATACTGAAGCAATATTCCAACAGACATAAACGTATTGAGTTGTGGGCCAAAAGCATAAAACATGTCGGGAATTTCGGATGTCATTTCCCCCGCGCTACAACCGCAAAAATCCTCGAAGCACGTACGCGCGCTTTCCGCACACGATGGTGCAATTTGTTCTAAAAATAGGAAAATTGTCCCTTATCATAGGGACAGCCCCAATACTAGAAATGGCGCTTGCTTACGGTCTTCGTCCCCGATTATGGCTCCTGATCTAAGCTCATTTTAGCAACTCAGTGTATAATTTTCACATCGATTCGACATAGGGAAGATTAGTAAAAAGTTATTGCATTGAAAAACGTTATTATCAGAAGTTAGAAACTAGTCTCACTTAGTGCAGGAACCTTGATTTTACAAGAAGTATTTACAAGCAATATTACTGAGGAAAGGTTTCAAGACATAATTATCATTAAGGTTTAATTTTTGCTTTGAAACTTTTGAACAAACCTTTTGAATTCTAATCATATTCGTCTATCCTTTTCATCTTTTATATGGAGTTCT